>NW_019384496.1:538194-553479 GCF_000671375.1 Centruroides sculpturatus | reverse complement strand
CCATATATATAATATATATATTAATTGTTTTCTAAAAAGTACCTATCCATATTATATTTGTAGCAACAATTCATCATTAGAAAAAGCCAAAATCTTATTTATAGAGGAGGGCATAAAAACAGAAAAAATGAAACATAAAACTGAGAGGAAATAAGAAGCTGAACAACTCAAGATAGAATTATAAAATGTTATTGCAAGAACTATCATGATCTGGTTTTCCACTACCTCCAGAAAATAATTAAATTTATTTAACTTTTTATAAGTTAAACAAATTTAATTATTATAAAAATAAAAATGCCTCTATTCAGGTCCAACAACTTTTAGTTAAGCCTAGATCATACTGATAGTCAATTAGATATTGATGATGATGAAAGAATATCACAGAAAAAAATATGTGAAAATACAGATTATAATTTTCAGTGTATTTTGTAGTTATTTCAGTATGTTGTATTGCATAAAAGAAATGTATGAATTATGTTTCACTTTTGTCTAAGAAAAAATATATTCAATTTTATCAATAGTAAATTTAGATGTTTGTGATTAGAATGTTTAACATGCATCTCAGATTTTTTATTCACATACATACTCTGACATACAAAAATAAACAATTTCACATGTATTCTCTAGTGCAGTGTTTTGCAACTTTTTTTCTACTTGCAGCACACCCATGACTTGACATGACTCAACAGGGCATACTAAAATGGTGGCGCTGAACGTTTGACATTCACGTTTTCATGATGAAAACTTCAGCCACAACCTCTCTAATATGTACAAGGAGCATTCAAGTTGTAAGGTATTCCCTTAGAAAAAAGGAACAGGTAAAAACATGCCATTCGTTTCAAAAGAAGCAGACATTCTTTGTGGTTACATAACAGAGAGGGTAGCACTGCATGGTGCACGGATCTCTAGCAGCAGCAGTTTGAGTGACAGGTGTTTTTTAATACTTAAAATGGCGATGTTTTCATTACAAGAACGATGCATAATCATTTGTTTTCTGCACTTGTGTAGAGTGACACCCACTGAAATTCATTGCTAATTGAGTGGCACATGTGATGGTGTCATGGATGTGAAAAATGTGTGTATGTGGGTGCAGCAGCTCAAAGAAGGGCAAACATTGTGTGACAACGAACCAAAACATCCATTCCTGCGCACTAGCCAGTCTGACAACATGATTGCGCATGTGCAGCAAGCTGCTTCATGCACACAATCATGTTGTCATGAATTGCTTTTAGCATTGCAAGAAAAACAGCTGGGAAAGGCTGTATGTGTGCTATTCCATCAAGACAATGATCCAGCTCATTGGGCAATGTTAACAGGAGTTTCTTCATGAAAACAACTTTGAAGTGGTTTCTCATGCTCACTACTCACCTGATCTTGCTCCTAGTGATTTTTGGCTTTTTCCAATGATTTTCCAGTCATGCCGCTCTAACATCAGCAATTTTCTAGTGGCAAAACAGACCCCTAAAGAAGCATTTGTAGTAGTCATGATCTCATGGCTTCGATGTTGTGAAAAATGTGTACATCTTCAGGGAGATTATGTTGAGACGTGACAGAAGTTTCAATTTGTTTGTATAAGTATTTTATCAGAAAAAAAATGGAAGACCTTAGAAGTTGAATGCACCACGTAGAAGTTCACATTACACCTTTCATCTTCTGATGGCACACCAGTGTGCCATAGCACACTTGTTGCACAGTTGCAACACTGCTCTAGTGTAACCAATATATTGTAGTGACTCCCGTAGATCGAAATCCACAGAGTATCTGAAGAAAATAATGTGACAAGGACTCAATCATCAACCAAAAACATGTGCACATAACCAACAAACAAGTTATTTATTTTAACAATACAAGGTGTGATAACAAGGTGATATGATTAATACAACTCAATTTTCACAGATAACTAATTCAATTCACGTCTTACAAGCTAACAGATTTACACATATCCATACACTTCTCTTTCCTCTGTACATCTATTACATGCAATGGTACTGAAAGATCCACGATAACATATTGGTCGTGAATAGGACAAAAGATACATACGAAATATCAATATCTCAAAACTAATTGTTCCATTGGAAACCTTGAATAGTTCAAGATGCAAGATATATATCTTTCACTGATGTCTCATTATTTTGGCACGATGGAAACAGATTGTCCCATTTCAATCGAAGATGTCCCTTTGTTAACAGCTACCATCTCCTGGTTCAGCTTGGAGGATCCTACTAACTTCTCATCTTCTAATCTTCCAGACAAGTCTAAAAGCAAGAGAGAGCACACAATGTGAAAGTTTGTTGATTTATATTTCCCGTGCTCCAGAAGTGGGCCTCTTGCATGTGAACCAATCAGAAGGTTCCAATCATTGCACCCGAGTAAAGGTAATACCAGGGCAAGAAACAGGAGGTTCATGCGATACACTGTACAAAAATATCAGAATAAACAAACATTAAGAACATATACAAAGATATATAAAATAATGTATAATACATAGTTGCATAGCACTACAATATAGAACTCCTCTTAATGATTTTAATTACATATTTGTGTATAATAATTATCTATTGGCAACTGTCTAATGGAAGTTTTTGATGTGATATGTTTGCAGATTAACTTGCTTGCTTAATTAAATATCAAATTGATATTAGATTTTTAGAAAAATTCAAAATACATTAGTTATAATAAAGTATTTTTAAAAACAGTATAATACATATGTTTGGTAATATAAAACCCAACATGTGTACAATTTAAAAAAATACTTGATTATATAAATTTCATTTAATATGTGTTAAGTAAAAACTGTTTTGCACTATTTGTGAAATAAACACTAACTTTGGTTTATTAAGTACAGTACACTATGAAGAATAGTTGTTATAAAATTTTTTATTTTGATATGAAATTTTCATATTTTATATCTAAGTAATGTTGTGCTAATGAATTCTGAGATGAAAGTTTTAAACAAAATTTTTGAAATTTGAAATAAAATGAAAACACACAAAAAAAAATCTTAATTATTTAAAGATTAATTTTGTTTTTTATATGATTGGTTCACTATCAAATTATTCCTGAAAAGGACCTTTTGTTATTCCTAGAAGTCCTAGAAACTTGACATTTTGTATAACTCATGTCATTCAAGAAAAAATTTACATGTAATCTAATTTTTATCTCTATAAATTAACACTAGGGTCAAATAAGTTGTCGTTCTTCACTGGTGGCACTTCATAATAGCATCAATTTCACATGTTAACAAAGAATATAAACTTTTTCTAAGTTGCTACTGCAAAACACCATGTCATCAATGTCACTAAGATCTCAAAAGTAGCTACTGAATATCTAATAGTTTTTTAATTATAAAAACAGTTAGATTAACCAGATTAACCATTTAGATTACCACACCAAAATATTATCCATTAAAACAAGAAATAACTACTATCTATCAGCATTAAACAGTTATCATCATCAACACAAGCACTTTTGACATTTTATCAATGTCATCTTCAAACAAAGAACATAACTTTGAAATATTAAAATTTTATAAAAAAGAACAGTAAATATTTGAAAATGCCACATTAAATATTCAAAAAGAAATTCAAATTTTATAAGTTAAATTTAAACCAACACAGGCACAAGAACAGCATGCACATAGATAAATTAGTATGAAATAACAATAAATTAGATAAAATAATAAATAAACATTTACATGATGTCAGTATAATCAAAATGCTTTAGTTATAAACAAGTATTCTGTTGCCATGGTATTACCTATTTGCCATAATTCTGAATTTAATAATGGCTTATAAATATTTCTTATTATTTTATCTAATTTTATTGTTTCATACTAATTTATCTCTGTGCAAGATGTTCTCGTGCTTATGTTGGTTTATATTCTCATTCGTTCATTTTTTCCACTGTAGTTTCATGAGTTGGATTTTGGTTGTGTAAGTGTTTTGAATAACTTGGATTATATTTAGAATATGTAATTAAAATTTTGTTAGTATAATATTAATTTATAAAATTATAATTTGTAATAATACAACTTATATTATTATAATTTTCATTACAATTAAATTTCCACATATATACTTTATTCCATTATCCTGCAAATTTTTGTTGTTTCTTCATAAATAAATAATCATAAATCTTTTATTCTAAATTATAAAAATATGTAGATGAAGAACATTAAAGATGATGATATTTTGCACAAGATATTAATGAAGTCTAATTTTTAAAGATACTTATGAAATATTGCCACCAAAGAACAGAAACATCAGAAGATATGCCTCATCCAATAGACGATGATATATTACCTCCATACATGCCTGTAAAGAAAGATGGAGCACCACGCATCACTATGACCTCAGCCATATCTTTGATAAATCGGTAAATTTAACAAATATATAATTTTTAATATAATAATAATTAAATTAAATCAAAATTATTCAAGTATTGATCTATAAATATATATATCTAATTTTAATATAATGAGTTAAAAATTTTTTTACATAATTAAACCTTAATTCTGCTTATTTTTAAAATTCAGCTTTAAAAATATTTTGAGCAATGTTTAACATTAACTGCCATCCGATGTGCTGGCGGTCATACTAGTTACGGCCATACAGAGCCATCCGACCACCCGACATCGTATAAACATTGTAGTTTCACTCAAGGTTAAATTATCCTGGCTTCATAAGATGTTTTACATGCTAGTGGTGGCCTCTCACGGACATCTATGAAGTTGGTTCCGACCTCCGGCCGTCGTATGGCCTCATGAAGTGGTTCGACGGCCTGAGGTCGTAATGTTTTTTTTAATAAAAATCTATTTTATATCTGATAGTGTTTTTTTTTTAATAGTAAATAGTTAAAAATATCTAAAACTAGTTTAATTATTCTCTTTTATCACATATAAAATAAATAATATTACAAAACAAAAATCAAAGTATATAAGTGCGAAATAATATATATTTACAGAAAAAAACAACATGTGCAGTCCAAACAAATTGTAAAACACTTTTTAACACATAGATGTAAAAACTTTTAATTAGGTGAGCACGTGTAATTACAGTTGGTTTGTAATATATACAGTGGGTGATCAGTTAACGAACATAATCCGTTCCAAGACTTTGTTCGCTATCCGAATTGTTTGTTAACCGATTATCGATTTATCATAGGTTTTAATGGGAATTTAATTAATTCGTTCTGGAGACTCCCCAAAATAAAAAACATAGGCTATACTTTCTTACTACGTTCATTTATATGTAATAATAAAAATACATACGTACACAGTCTTGCGTTAAACTGAAGAAACATGACTAATAAGTCATGTTTTTTCAGTTTGAAAGGGTTAAAGAATCTGTCTAATGTCGATTGCTTTTCTCTTTTCTTCAGGATTTTTCGTAAGTAATTAATAGCATTGCAATTGTAGAAATCCCCAAGCCTCAACCTGGTTTGGATGCCATTTTAAGTTAAAAACAGTATAATACATATGTTTGGTAATATAAAACCCAACATGTGTACAATTTAAAAAAATACTTGATTATATAAATTTCATTTAATATGTGTTAAGTAAAAACTGTTTTGCACTATTTGTGAAATAAACACTAACTTTGGTTTATTAAGTACAGTACACTATGAAGAATAGTTGTTATAAAATTTTTTATTTTGATATGAAATTTTCATATTTTATATCTAAGTAATGTTGTGCTAATGAATTCTGAGATGAAAGTTTTAAACAAAATTTTTGAAATTTGAAATAAAATGAAAACACACAAAAAAAAATCTTAATTATTTAAAGATTAATTTTGTTTTTTATATGATTGGTTCACTATCAAATTATTCCTGAAAAGGACCTTTTGTTATTCCTAGAAGTCCTAGAAACTTGACATTTTGTATAACTCATGTCATTCAAGAAAAAATTTACATGTAATCTAATTTTTATCTCTATAAATTAACACTAGGGTCAAATAAGTTGTCGTTCTTCACTGGTGGCACTTCATAATAGCATCAATTTCACATGTTAACAAAGAATATAAACTTTTTCTAAGTTGCTACTGCAAAACACCATGTCATCAATGTCACTAAGATCTCAAAAGTAGCTACTGAATATCTAATAGTTTTTTAATTATAAAAACAGTTAGATTAACCAGATTAACCATTTAGATTACCACACCAAAATATTATCCATTAAAACAAGAAATAACTACTATCTATCAGCATTAAACAGTTATCATCATCAACACAAGCACTTTTGACATTTTATCAATGTCATCTTCAAACAAAGAACATAACTTTGAAATATTAAAATTTTATAAAAAAGAACAGTAAATATTTGAAAATTCCACATTAAATATTCAAAAAGAAATTCAAANTGGTCACACAAGTCAGGAATTTTATTGAATTTGCATTAAAAGGTAAAAATCTTTTAATGCAAATTTTTATCCTTTCAGCTTGGCTCCCCAAGATTAATCTTGAGTGCACCACTGTTGCATTGTCTAATCTTATCAATCTATTTTTTGATTTTCTGCTCTATCAGCACTAAAAGGGTCTTTTAACCATGCTTATCATTAGATTGGGCAGGTCCACAATGGGGTCGGTGAGGGAAAGACCACAAATCACAGACAGACTACCTACTTATGCCAGTTTGATTTTTTGAGTTGGAATTTTTTCAACACTGGAATTCGAGCCCAGGATGGCAAACCTTTTTGGGTCCGAGTCTAAAGTAGATACACATAGATATATTTAACTTTAAAAAAATAAATAAATAAATAAAATAGAATAAAAAATAGAATTAAAATAAACTGAAATCTATGTATTTCAAAATAAACAAAATTTGATAATACTGTATATTGTGTACCACATTGGACACATGTGCCCAATGTGGTACACAATATATCGTCACCACACCTGTAGTAGTGTGGTGAATTAATATGAACAACTGTATTTAGATGGTTTTAGAGTCAGTTTCTTTTATATTCACAAAATATCGATGAATTGAATAAAAAAAAAGTCCAGCAACAAGTTGCCTAACTTTCCCTCTGACTTTTAAAACTTAGTTTGGCACCATTTGTATATTTTATTTAAAAACTTCTCATATTTGAAATTATTACAGAATGACAAAAGGCATAATTTTGAGGGTAGAGATTGGTTTTATAAAAATGTAAATGCTAATAATGAGTAAAATCATCATTAAGTCTGGCCCTGTTTGAGATATGACATGACCCTCTTTATCTCCCCACCCCCTTGACCTTTAACCACCAAAATTTAATAGCATTAATCCTCTAATACACAAACTCCCTGCAAAACACATGTACACATACAGGAAAAAAAATCTCCATTTTTTTGCATTTCTCAATGTTTCAAGGTCCCGAGTTCAAAATATAAAAATCTTTGGAGTAATTTTTTGACTGATTGCCATGCTTTTCCTCTGTTATATATAACAAAGCCAGGAAAGTAAAAAGTCATATTTATAAGAGAATCTATGAAAATTTTACTGAAACATCTACGTATCATTAGTAGTTAACTAATACATTATATAATCTTTTAGTCGGTCATTTCAATTGGACATTAGCATCATAGATTACTTTGTATACAGGTATACCCTACTTAACAAGGTTTTACTTAACATGGGATTTGATTAAAAAAAACAATTATGTGGCAATCCTTTTATATATGTGGCAGAAGTTTTTTAATTAACATGGCTTTATCAGCTATCTTTACTTAATATTGATATTATATTTGATTAACATGATTTAGATATAGCAATTAGCATCAGCGGATTAATTAACCACATAATCAAGGGATACCTGTTTTTATATAACACAATTTAGGTTTTTTAAAAATTTTTAACTTTGTGTGGATTTATCTAAACTTACTTTATTTAAAAATAAACACATCAGTGTAGCTTAATTGAAATGCATGACTCATATGTATGCTGTTTACTGGACAAAGTGTAAATTTTCTGACCAAAAACTTCATACTTCAGTAAATGGCAACCATACTTTCCTATCTTGTTATTAAAGATGATATACATAACTGCTTGAAATGGCAATATTGAAGGATACAATGAAACATCAGCTTTATGTAAGTGAAAGGCACCTGAGGAAATGAGAGAAGACATTTTCTATCTGTTTTTTAGCTTTTGTTCCAGATTGACTACTCCCTTAAAACCTTTAAGGAAATCCTTTAAGAATTATGCCATGGTTTTCTTCAGATTGTAGATGAGTTCTCTTGTTGACTAGAAGTGGGAAAAGTAAATTATTCTTGTATGTCTTTACTTTCAAGTAAAGATGCAGGCAAACAATTCTCTAAAATTGTTTTATCTACATTTTAGAATTCCTGGAGTATGTTGGACATTTAAATATTCTGTATTTAGTGATCTGGATAGTTAGACAACATCAAGAGATGAGCTGAAGAGAAACTGAATGTTTGTTTGAACATAGATGTTGTTTACCACTTTTGAGATGGCACAAGAAAAACAACAATTTGTTACTTAATTTTTATATAATAGTTAAGATAGGTTAATAGTTCTGTACTACTAAACTTTTAAATTATAAAATAACATACAAATTGTAAATTATATTTCAAAAGCTAGAATTGATTTTTGATTCAGCTGGTCGTCATGTGATTGTAGTTCTATTTTTTTATTTTTTTCCACAATTTGTCTATATAGACCAGTGGTTCCCAATTAGTGCCATTTATAGTGGTTCCCAATCATAGTGGTTCCCAATTAGTGCCATATATAGTACCCCTGGGGTACGCGAAATTGTGTGAAGGGGTACGCATGGCAATCTAAAATCGGTCAATTTAAAATTTAAATGCATGAGATGAAGCAATCAAAAAAATAACACAGATCTGCAAAAAAAAATTTTTTTCAGCTGCATGGAATATTTTTGCTGAATTATATGTTTTAAAGATCACAGATTCTAAAAATGTCTGTTACATCCCATCACGTAAAGGTTTTTTGCAAAATAAAAATATTTTTGATAAAAACTCTTATAATATATTTAGTTCATTGTAATAAATATTTTCTTACAACTAATCAACAAATTGTTTCTGATATTTATACACAATTTTAGGTCTTTTCTTATGAAACCTTTTCTTTTCTTTTTGATGCTCCTCCAAACTCATTTCCAATTTCCTTCTCTGGTTTCTCGATCAAGCATCCAACAGTAGTCAGCTAAGATATTGACATCGCATTTTCCTTGGTAACGTCTCTCGTTATCATGGACATCCTGGTGAAATCTTTCACAATGTTCTTCATTGTAGGCTCCAAAGTTTTCGTGAAAATAGTCAATATGGGAGTGTAAGAAATGAACTTTTAAACTCATCTTGCATCCTCGAGCTTCATACGCTGGCAGCAGCATATGAAGCTCGAGGATTGTACAATGCATGCTGCTGCCAGTATGCGTTGTACAATGGTTTTGTAGTCAGGGTCCTTAGTATTCCCCAAAAACTTATGCACTACATTCTTGAAAGAGTCCCATGCTTCTTTTTCCTTTTCTCCTATTGTTTCCAGAAATCTGCTTTGTTTCGATCTCCAAGTTTCAATTTGAAATATGCAAATTAAACTTTCTTCACAAACTCACTTATGTTTCTTTGTTGACTATTCATTGCATATTCACCACAAACATAACAGAAACTGTCGGGAGAAATTACACAACCTCTGCGAGCCATATTCCAGAAATAAAAATACAAGGGCAGTAGCGTTCGAATGCTGGATATAAACTGAGTGTGGCATTAGATGGTCAGCAAGATACTGAACTTATTTAGCTTGTTGAAACATGAACTAATCCAACAGCAGGTTGTTTATATTTATTCCTAGTATCCCAGATAACATGTCAAAACATGCTCAACCTCACCAATAATATTACTCACTATCAACTTTTAACCTGTTTCTATACTATCATGCAACCTTTTTTCTAACGCTAAAAGTACTTAACCCATCTCCCCCTACCACTACTCTCTTCAACCATTAACATTTTTATTTATTTATTACCAAGTCCAGCTATAATTGATAGAATTAATGGGAGAAATCTTCGTTTTAAGGCTATTTTTTAAATAAAAAAATAGTAAATTTTAAGTTAACTAGGAATTTAACACTAAATACAAACAAAAACTTGAGTGTAACAAAAAAATTGATGAGATGGAATTTTTTAAATATTTTTTTCGTTTTTACCAAGTTGAAATCTGTAAGACAGTGTTTTTCAACCTGTGGGTTGCGACCCCCAGGGGGTTCGCAAAGCCTTACACGGGGGGTCACGGGTAAAAAAAAAAGACAAGTGTTTGTAGGTCCTAAACTACAATAAATAAAAATACAATTTCAGTGAGAAGGCTTTGCATTTTTATTTTAAAGTACAATTGGTTTTTCGATCGATATTTAGGTCTCAACAGAAAGAAAATTAAATACGTAGTTTTTAAAATCACTGATACAGTTTTAATATGCCCTGGCGGGTCGCCAGAATTTTTTTAACTTGTAAAGGGGTTGCGTATTCAAGAAGGTTGAAAAACACTGCTGTAAGAAAATGTATAAAAATCCTTTGCAGTTTTTTACTTGCAGACCTGTGTAATGGGTGGACCATCAAAAATTCGGAAATTTACAACACGATGTCGAATGCGCAAATTCATTTATTTATAACTAAAAATATTCTCGAAATTTCATTAAAAAAATGCATTTGTGACGATATCTAAATGAAATTCTTACGCAAGAAACAAAAATTGTTCAATTAACACAATTTGTGTTAATTGTACAGTTATCATTATTATTGTGTCAGCGAAGCGGCAATAAAATATTTACTACCATTTTGCACAACATACTTCTGCGAAGCGGTTTTTCGGCCGTGACAAACATGAATCGTCATTGACTTTGATTCGAAGATGACTCGAGACTGAAGCTGACCAAAAAGCAACCAGATTTTACAAAGTTGTGCAAAGAAAATCGTGCACATTTGTCACATTAAAATTAAATAACCTTATGTTATTTTCATTATTATTAGAATTGTATTTTAAAGGTAATAAATGTAAAAAAAAAAACTTATTTTATTTATCACTAGCTGTCTACCCATGGCTTCGCCCGCATTATATCAAATTTTCTCGTAGGAGTAAGATATTTTCTTGCAGTAAAATGTAGCCTATGTCCATCTCCAATGTGTAAGCTATCTCAGTGCCATATTTCATTAAAACCTGTTCAGCAGTTTAGACGTGAAAAGGTGACAGACAGACAGAATTACCTTCAAATTTATAATATTAGTATGGATTAATATGAATTTCTGCTATAAGGGGTACGCGAGTTTGAGCTCTTTCTTGAAGTGGTATGCAGGAAAAAGTAATTGGGAACCACTGATATAGACCATTCAAGTATTATGCCAGTAGTTTCTGGTGAGGAATTTTTTGTATATGACAGTAGCTTATGATGGGGGAAGGAGTGAGACTTTTATGATGTAAGATTCACTCATCATTTATTTTTCTTCCCAGTCGATAAAATTTTCTAAAAATAATTCCTGTATATTTACAAATAGCTTTAATTTCTAGCCTGATGTAAGGATATTATTTGAACCTTTGAAAATTCTTAGCATTTTTAGGCTTCAAAGCTTTGGGAAAAAATGAGCTGAAGTTACAAAGATTTTAGTTAATATTCAAACAATAGTAAAAGTAAATTTCAAAACAGAAGAAATTAAAATGTTGGTGTTGGCCCAAAATGCAGAGAAACTTTACTCAGCTTTCAAAATCATTGAGAACCTGCATCAACCACTAATGAAAGGATTTTCTTGATTTGTAGTAACATTTTAACAAAAATAAAGACACTATTGTCTTGTTGACCCATATGAATAAAAACAAGTATTACCTTATTCTTATATAATTTGAAGAAAATCCTTTTAGCTGTATGAATAAAACTAGAAGCAAAATCTTATACTTATGAGCATGAAACTGATCTAGATGAGATGATTGTCTTTATAAAAGTGTTGACGCTCAAGAGTTCAGCACTAGAGGGCAGTTTGAAGATAGGCATTATCAGAGGAGGTGATCCTATTCCTTTATCGGCAGAGTGGTTGAAGAACTGGTGATGATTCATTGATTTGTGGAGGAATTGGCAATGACTTTAACCATCAGGGGAACTGGCAACGACTGCCTGAATCAGCTGTTTGTTCATTATTTTAGAACTGCAGAATACAGCCAGGAGGTCAGAAGGTTGCAGGAAAGCATTTCTTTTGGCACTGAGAACACAAGCTGAGACACTCTCAAGTAAAAAAGTTGACAATTATCACTGCCGACAACATTGTATTGACAAAATTTCCCTTTTTCCTGATTTAAACTAATTATTAAGTCCAGATTCTCACATAAGCTTGGTGCTTTGAAGCAAGATGTAGAAAAAAATAATACAGGTAAAAATATTGTGGGTACCACTTCCAAGCACCAGCTTATCTTTACCAAAGAAAAACTCCTAAGATAAATTTTGACTGTTGTCTAAATTGTCATAAGTTTTCACTTGAAACAATATTTTTATGTTTCTTTGCAGACACACTAAGGTGACATATTTCAACACTTGGCAAATTATTCACTATTTATTCAGTCAATATTTTTATGTCTTGGATGTTTGTTTGGATATCAATTGTTTTTTATTTAATAATTGTATTATTATATCATCATCTTATGTCTTATGAATTGTACAGTATATCATTGACCAAACACTTTCAATATTCATTTCAGTTAGCACTGACCGAATGCATTGCCAACCAACACTCTGTCAAATACACTGCCAGTTAAATGTTTTCAATGTTCATTTCAGTTGGTGCCAACTGAACACATTGCTGACCAACATGCTGTCAACCAGCACATTCAATATGATGATTAGAAAAATTGTTATAAAAAGTTTTAATTTGCATGAATTTGAACTTTTATTTTGCATAACATTTTGAATAAAATTCATTTCTTTCAATGCAATTTTATCCATATAACAAATACGTACTGGAAGTAGAAAAATAAACTACATTGATATAAATCCAGCAAAATTTAATAAAATAGCATTTTCAATCGTTTTTCAACAATCACCCAATCTATACGAGACTAGCACTTAAGTTGTGCAAGGCAAGGGCTCAGTTTGAATTTCTCACGCAGTGCCGCCTGAATGGTGCTTTTCCAACCTATAAGGCACATGAGAACCAGTTGTATAAACCATAGAGACGCCGACTCATTGTCTACTGCGTGGAAGTCCTTTTACAATTATTAATTTTTNAAGTAATTAGAACCATATAAAAAAAACTAGTCTTTTCCTTTAAACATAACATTGCCAAATGACATGATTTTCTAAGCCAAACAAAACACAAAAATAACAAATTCAACAGACTATGTTTATCCAAAATTTCAAAATAGATTTACAATTGAGTTTAAAAAGAACAAGACACTTACAGCAATTAAGAATCTTTAACTCATTTGTACCACATATAAAGAACAAAGTGAAAAAGTGTATATACATTAACTATATATATATATATAAATACTATAAAGTAAGGAAAATCTTTAATTTAAAGCATAAAGCATTTGCATTACTTCAGAAATACAACTAGGAAAAATCTAATCATGTAAAAGAAACAAAGAATATAACATAAGCATAATCATCCTACATTTTACTTTGAGAAGTGAACTCTTATTTGGAAGAGAATATCATAAACATTAAAAAATTATTTGCTTAGATCAGTGTTTCTCAACCTTTTTCTACTCGCGGCACACCTATGACTCAAAATGACTCAACACGACACACCAAAATGTTATTCCCCTCAAAAGCATATGATATGATACTATTAATAGAATTACGTAATGCCACTAACCTATTATTATTATTATTTTTATTATTATTATTAAACAGATATCAACACCCATGAGCAAATTTATTTTACATTTAATTTCTTAAAATACATAAAAATGCGTGGCTTGTGATAAAGAATAAACGAACATCATCTTATTTCATAAGTGCTGCGGCACTTAATTAATAACACTTGAAATACAAGCATAAGAAGCACAGCAACTGTGATAAAAATATATAAATAAAGCTTGAAATGAATAGAATATGTAAAAGTTCACGTCACACCTTACACCTGGTTGCGGAACACTGTTCTAGACCCGGTAGTTCTTTCTCTACAAGTGTCTGCAGTAACAGATGAATAAAAAGAAAATACAGCTTTTTTGGTGATTTTTGCACTTTTAAATTGCTTATATTTTGGCAACCGCAATTTTATGTTATTCATAATAAGGTACTAAAATTATTTTTTTTTTATAGATATTGTGCAAAACTTCCATGTGATAAAACTTCACGGTTAGTACCACATTGGAGACTTGAAACTGTTCATTTAAATTGTGATGTTAATTCTTCAGATTTAGGCTATATATGTTTATTACGGCTTCCTCCAAATTCACCATTAAACAAAATAGTCGCAGTAAGTATAAATCTTGTTATCTATATATCTATATATATATAAAAATGGACATGTGTGTCCCTATATTTCACTTTTCCGCCAAAACTACACATCGCACATGAATGGTGTTTGTATGTGGTAGTAGCCCCAAGTCTCCATTCGTGCACTATGGGGGTGTGTCTCGATAGCTATAACGGTGCGGGAGATATGGGCTTGAAAGTGGTTGAAAGTGGTTCTCTATTTCGAATTTTATGTTCAAATTTGTTCGAATTTAATTCAAACATAAAATTTGAATATTGGTTCGATTATAGAACGATTGTAAATGTTCCAAAAACATTGAAAATAGTTTGTTTGACTGGACGTGAACAGGAGACATTCAGAAATAGAATCGGGACCAGGTCTCTAATTACTCTTGAAACGGGGGGCCTAATTCTTGCATTCTGTGAAAACGGGTAAGATTGGCTATAATGTAATTATCTTAATCTTCACTATCATTACTTTTTAAAAACCCAGCGAAGCGGGTCCTTGCAGCTAGTATATATATAAAAATGGACGTGTGTGTCCCTATATTTCACTTTTCTGCCGAAACTACACATTGCACGTGAATGGTGTTTGTACGTGGTAGTAGCCCCAAGTCTCCGTTTGTGCATTATGGGGGTTGCGTCTCGATAGCTATAAGGGTGCGGGAGATATGGGGCTGAAAGTGGTTGAAAGTGGTTTTCTGTTTCAAATGTTATGTTCGAATTTAATTCAAACATAAAATTTGAATATTGGTTCGATTATAGAACGATTGTAAACGTTCCAGAAACGTTGAAAATAGTTCGTTTGACTAAAAGAAAAAATTCTATAATTAGTCTGGAAACGGGGGACCTAATTCTTGCATTCTGTG
>NW_019384496.1:504248-536715 GCF_000671375.1 Centruroides sculpturatus | reverse complement strand
AATTCTTGCATTCTGTGAAAACGGGTAAGATTGGCTATAATGTAATTATCTTAATCTTCACTATCGTTACTTTTTGCCCACAAATAAAAACCCAGCGAAGCGGGTCCTTGCAGCTAGATTCTAGATTACTTAGAAAAACAGTCTTTTATATATTAAAAAAAACTATATTACATACAAATGTACGAACAAATAAAAACCCAGCGAAGCGGGTCCTTGCAGCTAGTATATATACAGGTAGCCCTCGGTTTACGTCGGTTCAATTTATGCCAATTCACAATAACGCCGCTGCGCAATTTACCGTTTTGCAGTGTAATTCCCCTATTTTCCCTATGCTTTTCATTTCAGTGTTGACGTATTTACCAAGCCGCGACATTATACATTCGTTAAAACAAAGATTTTTATTGAATATATTTATTTTTTCTGTTTAATATTACTGGGTATGTATACATTTGCATTAAATTAATATTAAANGAAACTGTATGACGCAACACATTCGAATATTCGCTTTTATTCGAACATTTTTCCACCTTCTTTTTCTTTTTTACTTAATTTTTCTATTATATTATTTTGTTTACATTTTTTATGTATTTTTATATATTTTTCCTCTAGTTCTTCAGTATTTCCTGATCTTAAATTATAAAGAATTCATTGAAAAACATTTTAAATATACTTATTTAATTTTCAAACCACATATTTTTTCTATGGGCCTATACAGAAAATAGACACATACATAAATATACCGTGTAGCATAAATATAGTAAAACCTGTCTAAAACGGAAACTGCATAAAAATAAAACCTCTCTATTTTCTACGTTAAAAAAAGAACCTGTTCAAAACGGAAACCTACCAAACCGGAAAAAATATTAGGTACCATGCGATTCAGGGTTACTCTGGTTTTACTGTATTAACAAGGTCCTTCAGAAGCCAAAAAGAGTCGTGGGCCATTTATCTTTTTGATATTCTCATTGTATTAATAAACAAAATGATTTGCGTATTTATTACTTATGTAGAACCTAACCCTATACCTCAGTGTAAATATGGGTTCGTTTTACGCTGATTCAATTTGCGCCGGCTTTTGTAGGAATGGAATTGCGGCGTAAACCGAGAGCTATCTGTATAAAAATGGGCGTGTATGTCCCTATATTTTACTTTTCCGCCAAAACTACACATCGCACATGAATGGTGTTTGTATGTGGTAGTAGCCCCAAGTCTCCATTCGTGCACTATGGGGGTTGCGTCTCAATAGCTATAAGGGTGCGGGAGATATGGGGCTGAAAGTGGTTGNACATCGCACATGAATGGTGTTTGTATGTGGTAGTAGCCCCAAGTCTCCATTCGTGCACTATGGGGGTTGCGTCTCAATAGCTATAAGGGTGCGGGAGATATGGGGCTGAAAGTGGTTGAAAGTGGTTTTCTATTTCGAATGTTATGTTTGAATTTGTTTGAATTTAATTTGAACATAAAATTTGAATATTGGTTCAATTATAGAACGATTGTAAACATTCTAGAAACGTTGAAAATAGTTCGTTTGACTGGACGTGAATAGGAGACATTCAGAAATAGAATCGGGACCAGGTCTCTAATTAGTCTGGAAACGGGGGACCTAATTCTTGCATTCTATGAAAACGGGTAAGATTGGCTATAATGTAATTATCTTAATCTTCACTATCGTTACTTTTTAAAAACCCAGCGAAGCAGGTCCTTGCAGCTAGTATATATATAAAAATGGATGTGTGTGTCCCTATATTTCACTTTTCAGCCAAAACTACACATTGCACATGAATGGTGTTTGTGTGTGGTAGTAGCCCCAAGTCTCCATTCGTGCACTATGGTGGTTGTGTCTTGATAGCTATAAGGGTGCAGGAGATATAGGCTTGAAAGTGGTTGAAAGTGAAAGATTTTCTATTTTGATTTTAAAAATTTTCGAATTTGAATTTAAATTCGAATTGGTTTGATTATAGAACGATTTTAAACGTTCCAGAAAATTGATCAAATTGAAAATAGTTTGCTTGACTGGACGTAAAAATTCTCTAATTAGTCTGGAAACGGGAGACCTAATTCTTGCATTCCGTGAAAACGGGTAAGATTAATCTTCACTATTGTTGCTTTTGCCCACAAATAAAAACCCAGTGAAGCGGGTCCTTGCAGCTAGATTCTAGATTACTTAGAAAAACAGTCTTTTATATTTAAAAAAAAACTATGTTACATAGAAATGTACGAACAAATAAAAACCCAGTGAAGCGGGTCCTTGCAGCTAGATTCTAGATTACTTAGAAAAACAGTCTTTTATATATAGTAGAACGTCGATTTTCCGAATCAATTGGGGACTGGGGTTGTCCGGATAACTGATATTTCGGATAACTGATTTACGTACGAAAAAATAGTTTAACGTACCCTATGTCGAAATTTTTATCCGTTGCGTGTCGCTTTGCGTTGAATTTTTGTCGATGTTAAGCCTAACAAAGACTATTGTATCGTTAAAAATTATTTTTTTATTTTGTACAAACAAAATAAATATATTGAAAAATATAAAAATAATAAAAATTATACTTCAGATGTTAATTTAGTATCAAAAACATAAAATGTTTGAGTAGCCCAAGACATAGCCAAAGATTGAAGCGCCACAGCACTGGCAAAAATTTAAATTTGCCGACTGGAATTCTTTCGGATGATTGACTTTCGGAAAATCGACGCTCTACTGTATATAAAAAAAACTATATTTCATACAAATGTACGAACAAATAAAAATCCAGCGAAGCGGGTCCTTGCAGCTAGTTTCATATAAAAATTTGGTTAATATCAAACTTATTAAAAATTGATTGAAAAATTACATTCTTTTAAGTGATACATAATAAATTTATTTTTCCACAATATATTGACTCATCAAATCTCACACATTTTTTAGAATAACAATAAATTAAATTTTTATTTATTCTAAGTTGTAATAGTAATCTCCTTAATTGAGTATTAATATTTAAATTCACTATAGTTTTATATTCTCTCTATCCAGGAGAACAATTTACTAGGCATGATATGTTGAATTTAACAAAAGCTGATGAACACTCAATGTTGCTTCTGTAAACATATTACTCATTAAAATTCCATTTGTCTATCCTCAAAAATTTCCAAAATAATTTATAATATTTTAATATATTGTGAAGCTTAACCATGTTTCAGTGCAAAATCAACATTGATATGCCAAAATTATTCCAATAACTGGTTATCTATATGTACTATTTTCTTGTAAACTTAACAATACACTTCAAAATAAAAGGAAACATATTAAATCTATTGTATTCACTACATAAGGCACATCCATGCGTTGTTTTCTCTAGATAAAACATCTTGGATTGTTTCTGTAAAATGTATATAATCTTATTAAGTTTCCAGATTGGAGAAGCATACAAAACTGTAGATAAATGACTAATGATTTAAATTGAATTCCAATATTAAAAACTTTCATCTTTGTCATTAAATAAATTTAATTATTTTCATTTTAGACTTAAATATCATTTTTTTATAATGAGATGAGATGAAAACTTATTATTTCATATAAATGTAACCACTAAATTTATTTTTTTACATAATTAGGAACTGTCAGTTGACAAGAGAATATCCACCACCCTTTAACAAAAGTCTCAACAATGAATTACAGTTAAAACTAAAAAAATGTCCATAAATCCATATATATATATATATATGGATTTATGGACATTTTTACATACATACTACAGTTATAAAAAATCAAACAAATATTGCATGCATTATAATAAAAGGATTTTTTTTTTAAATTTTATTAAAAGACCTAAAATAAAATAAAATAAAATTTAAATACATCACTAATATAAAATATTTTGACTTTTCTTTTAAAATGGATGAGACTTTCATGTAGTAAATGTTTTACTTGTTTTATACTTTTACACTTTCAGTGATATGATAAAAAATAGATTTGTGTAATATCGTTAAATGCAGATGGGGTGAATATACAAGAAGAATCACGGATAGATCAACTCGATTTTTTAGATAAAATCAGTGAGTGCTTAATAAACCATTAAAATATTTATACAAAGGCTACAATCAAAATATTTTGTTCTTTAAGTTTGTTGCATTTATGGGAAACAGTGAAGTTAAGTTTGTGGCAAGTTACATAGTTTATTTAATAATAAATACAATTTAGCAAGTCTGTGCAAAAGTTTGGAAATCAGAGATGGAGCAGCCATTGTCATGTTGTTATCATATAAGAACATGATACGTCAATTCAAACTTGTAATGGACACCATTAAGAAAAGACCATTGAGGAAATGGTCGGTGAGATTTCAAATTTGTGGTGCATGCATCTCAAGTTACAGACAGTTGGCGAATAATCACGCCATAATCACATTATGTGGTGGACCTCTGATAAAGCTACGACCAGCGTAGTCACTGATTGGTCGGTTGGCCCACTGTCCATAGCTATATAAGGTCAATGTGAAAGTGGCAAATTCAAGTTCAGTTTGGAACTTCAGGTTGGCACAAAGTTCGCTTCAGGGCTTCAGGTTGACATCAAGTTTATCATAGAGCTTCAGGTGTGCATCAAAGTTTGAATCAAGTCTGGATTCATCTCACTGTCTGTTCTTCAACAACTGGAAGAAGGTTACTTATAGCCAACAACTCGTCAATTCATCGTACGGTGTCTTCTTGATGGACAAGAATGGGAAATACAAACTATCTGAACTTTGCATAGTGTTGGTGTAGTAATGACATAGTAATGGCGTACCAAGGTGGGTCATCAATTGTGAAACTACTGTACATTTTAAACTTTACTGTAATAGACCAGATTGGAAGACAGTAATCAACTAATGACTGAAAATTGGAGGAGAAAATTAATATGGGTTTATGTGATAGTCTTACAGAATTTCCAAAGGAACCCTAGGCTTAGTATGAGAAATTTTTATCACTTAAACTAAATTTCAAACATTGATAAGCATCATAAATTACACTGAGGTCATTAAATGAGTTGACATATAAAATTAATCTCTTATGTATCAATATCATAGGAGGGAATGGTTATGAAGCAAGGAGAAGCACATTAAAACAGTTTTTTGCATGTTTATTGAAAGATTAACTTTATTGAATTTGGTAAGTTTATTTAAATCTAATTGTAGAACATCCAGATTGTGATATACTGTAATAATTTAATATTGTCTTCATAAGCCACAACTTTAGAATTTAAATTGTTAATATATGTGGTGAAAAGTGTACTACTAAAGATTAAGCCTTGTATACTGCGTAGAGGCGTACCTAAAAATATTTTTTTGTTTTCTGATAATCTTTAGTATTTCTAAAAATTACAATATTAGATTTTTTTAGAATTCATTTTTAATTGCAACTTCTTCAAGTATCCATTAATTGTGTTGATTTTCTTTGCATTGCCATTTTATTTGGTGTCAATAATAAGTCATCAGCATGCAATTAATGAACAATCGTATTCTCTACTTGAAAACCATCAGTTGGTTTGTCAAAAATTCCATCAATATCATGTGAATAATAACAGAAAGATATGGTGAAAGTGGATCATCTTGAGGTAGACCAGATTTAACACTGTTGGCTTATCCAAATCCAAGCCTTCAATATTATTTATCATAATATTCCTATATAGATGAATTATAACTATTGAAATAATGTTACCTTCTTTGAAATGAATAAGTTATATTATATACCTGGCATGTTAGGAATATGATAATTCTTAAAACATTAGAAGATTCAAAACAGAAAAAAAAATTGAACAGCACAAAATTGGTTATACTCATATAGGCTAAATTTTCATATTCAAACATTAGAAACATATAAACTTATAATTTTGAAATAAAGAGCAAGTTTTATGTAGTTCAGAATTTTAAATAGAACATTAAAAAGAGTAATAAATAACTATACAAGCATATTTGCATTGCTGTTACAATTTTTAGACAAATCTATATAAGAATGGATAAACTAATTAATTTGTCAATTTTTAACAGGCATGTGTGAGAAGCTGGGGGGTAGAGTGTTAACCTCTAAACCCCTTTGGTCAGCAACAGGTTGATAAAACCCGCTCACATTGTCACTGGATGGCTGTATCAAAATAGGAGGGCTATGAATCAAGTTGGGAGGGTTAGCGAGGTTGTCAATAAGGTGCTAGCGATCCATGAGTAAGAGGAGCCATTTTAAAATTCAACAAGTTTAATAAAGTTATAGGTTACAAACACAAATCCAGGTGAGAGAATACAGTTCCTTCAATCTAATACAAATCACTAGAGAGCATTTTTACTATCAAGCGAGTGTTATGCCTACCAAGACCTATTTCCGCCTGAGAGAGAGAGCGTACATAAGATCAGTCATATATCATATCTCTTTAAGAGTGATGTCTGTTATAAATTATCTGTGGAGGACTGGGGGAGGAACTTTGCACAAGGCACAAACAAATATCAATGTAATCCTTTGGGGAGTATGATTATGGCAGGATGAGCCAAATCTGTCTGGTTTCTAGGGATGTCTTCTGTCATATGGTGGGACGAACTGAGACTTTCTATGCTTCTGGGGATGACCGCCCTGACTAAGGAGTGCCTGGCCATTGTATCTCCATCCAGTGTGGGAATCTGGTCAGGTGATCATTTGTTTGGCAGCGATGACATGTCAAAGGTGTCATTGCTGGACAATGAAAACTAAACAAAGTTGATTAGAAGGTTTAGTATTTCTTTTGATTGTTTTTAGATTTTTTTTTCCCTAAGTTAAGTGTCAACTTTCTCACGCTTTACAATTGATTGTTTTAATGTATATTCATTATTTTCGTAGGTTGATGTGAGGGAGGAAAGGACTTGTTGACGATTAAGTTAATATTTGATCACTTCCCATTTTCAACTCTGTGGGAAATGGATGGAAAAAGAAGGGTTTCTATAATGCATCTTTTTGTTAAAAATTTATACAAAATATGTCCCTGGATTCTCACACACATTAAAAACTTTATTATAATTAGTGATGTAACGAATATTCGGTTACTATTCGGTATTCGGCCTATTTTTCGCTATTTGGCCGAATACCGAATATTTAATCCTTCATTCCCATTGATGAGTTAACTCGTCAAGCTTACATAGCCTTACGAAAAACGTGGTCCTTAAGGCCACTTTTGACAAAAAAATTTTTTTTTTTGAATTTTTGGAATGTTTTTTAGGTCCCCAAATTTTTTCAAAATTTTATCGCGATTTTAATTAGCCTTTGATAAGGCTCGATTAAGGCTTAATTGTTTTTTAATGGGAGTTTTTTATCAAATTTATTTCATGGTTCCTAAGTTGTAGTGCACGGATTTTCCTTTGGTAAAGTTATTTAAAGCTGCTTTCTGATGTCAAAAACCACCTCCAATAGTTTTTTAATTTTTTAATTAATAGATTTTATTATATACACGTTTAATTAACCCCTCAGTTCCCGATCAATTTTTAATTAATTATAATTAAACATAAAAAAATACTTAAAACTGAAAAAAAACGAAAGAAATGCATTAATTTTGAAGAAAAAGCTTCAAAGTTTAAGTTCCTTTGTCTTGCCTTTCTGCGAAATTTAACACTGATGAGTCATTGTTTACACAGCTGGCTGACCTTGAACACTGCTGGAGTCGGATTTCCCGGGACATTCTCATATACGTCTTGGGAGGACAAGGGTTTAAAGTAGGGTGACTATGAGCGACACTTATATTTTTAAATATTTTTAAAAAATTCAAATTTTAATTGCAATTTCCGACCCCCCCTTGACTTAATCACTATTCGGCCGAATATCTAAAAACAGGAGTAAGAAATAACAAAAACACATTAAATTAATCCTTTTGGTATTTAGATTTTATGTTATCAGGTTAGTGTTGTTTGTTTATATTTATTTATAACTTATAACATGCACAAAATAAAAAAAGAAAATAATATTAGTCACATGTATTCACAATTTATAATTACAAAGATCAGCACACGTACACACCTCTTCTTCAACGAATAGGTGTGTACGTGTCGTGTCATGTTGTGTACGTGTGTACGTCGCACATCTGAGGGTCTGACTCTGCCCATCCTTCTTTTTAAGTTCTCGTCTTTGCTCTTCCCTTTCTGTTTTTTCTATTGCTCTAGTCCACATATGCCTATGCATACATCATAATACGTGCTCACGATACATTCGATTAGTCACTTTTCTGTCGTAGATTTCCCATTTTACAATTACGTGACTCATAGCCTGGTGATAACAGAGAAAAGAGACAGATAGGATGTCGGTATAAGTCTCAGTTATGATTTCACATATTCGAGACAGCTTGGTAGCCGGAACGGCCCCAGGCTTTCGTCCATGTACGCTAAGGGACTTTCATTACAAGCATTTAGCTTTCCGAAGTCTATGACAACAATTGTTTGGCATTGACGCCCGCGAATTTTGTGCCAATAAGCTGCCTTGACTTGTTCGATTATGTTATCAACTCAATTTCATATTTATTTTCACATTTTCACTTCGTGGTCCTTCACTGTTCTTTTTCCGTTATTTACACATGTAGGTCATTTCATTGTTATCCACATCTGATATCATCACTTATCACATAGTGCCGTGACGCTCTTGTCTGTCCGCTACAACTGTCAAGAATTAATGCGATTGGTGAAGCGTAGTGACAGTGGGCAATTAGAGAGCAGGGTCCTTGCCATAATGCAGTTTGTACGCCAATTTTCGTACGTGCGTTAATCAAGTCGAATATTTTGGCCGAATAGCCGAATATTCGGTATTCGGCCTGAGGCCGAATATACTATTCGTTGCAACACTAATTATAATACTTTCAGCTTTAATGTTTTAAAGCTGTGAGAATCCCTTGCTCAAATTAATCTGTTAAATTGAGGTTTTACTGTACTTTGATACTAAGGATCTTAAAATGAAAATCAACATTAGGTACTGTTAATGTGTTCAATGACTTCTTAGTGAATATTTTTATTATTGTGACATAAATATCATTTCCTATGGCAGCTGTAATAATTTATATTTTAAAAATTTTACAAATTAATATTTTAAATTATGAAATTAATATTTTGATATTGTAAAGTTTAAAACAGACTATATAATCTGGCTAAAACAGGTGAGAAAATGCCAAAATACATTCTGGTAGCATTAAGAATTAATCAAAAAATGGGAAGGTGTGTAATTTGTCTAAAAATTGTAACAGCAATGCAAATAAAATTAATAAATAACTATATAAGCATAATAGATTATAGACAGAAAGCTTATAACACAGACTGTTAAAAATATCATCCCATGTTCTTTCTTAACTTGCTGTCTTATTAGTGTTTGTTAATACAGTAGAACTTCTCTAATCCGTCACCTTTGGGACTGGGGGTATAGTCGGAATGCAAAAAAGGTCGGATTATCAGAAAAAAGTAAAATAAACAATCTTTCAACTCAAGAATGACTGTATCGTTCTCTACAGTAAAAACATTTCAATAAATCACACAAAAGCAGTTATTATTAATGAAAAAGAGCAATACTGTATGTATTTATTACATACTGTAAAAATTGAAGGTAGCCTATGGTAAAAAATTACTTAGAAAAAAGTCAGTTATAGATTTTTGTTTAGCAGATGAAATTCTAGACTTAGCTGCAGTGTTCCTCCGTTTCTTGATCCACAAAATGTCTGTAGGTGTTGAGTTTGAGTTCTGCTCGATGTACTGAAGGGCAATATCAAAAGCATTCTTGGCGTTGGTGTGTGAAATCCAGGTAGGGGGTTTGTCATCATAACCGTCAGAGTCCTCATTCACAGTTTCTTCACTATTATTTTCCAAAACAGCGGCAATAATCTGGTTGTCATTGAGCTCTTCACTGGTTTCACAGTCTTTGTCACATTGGGCAATCCACTCCTCAACTTCACTGGCAGGGACATTCACTTGTACAGTTTGTAGATCTTTAATGATTTCCTGCATGTCTTTGTTTTGCTCATCTTCAATCTGGTCACTTTCGGTCATAATTTCCGGCCAAAGCTTATGCCAAGATGTTCACAGTGTATCAGGTTTCAGTTCCTCCTGTGACTCAGCAATCGTATAGATAGCATCTTTGATGTTGAGCAATTTTATAGCTTCAAATACAGTTGACCCCCTATAACACGGGTTCCTATAGTTCGGATTTCTATATGATGGCGAAAAAATTGCAACGGTATCTGTACAAACATGGTGAAAAAACTCCTATAATTCAGTAAAACGTCATCGGGCAGCCAAACTACTTTCCACCGTCCAGAGCCACGTTACGGAGAGTTTAGGCAGGTAAATTGAGTTTACTATCATCTGTACAGTATGTAAATTAGGTACCATAAGTCTAATACAGCATTAATTTTATACATTTCTTGTGAAAAAAACATTTCTTATTCAACGGCCATAAAAATTATTTCTGTTAATGATGTCTCCAAAGTTCAACGAAGTTTTTGCAGAAAAATAACTTATCAGAAATTGCAGCCACTGTTTGGTGCGCTGCTCCGCGACGAAAACAAGCTTAAGCAATGGCGACGTTGAATGGTGCACACTCAGTAAGTAATCCTACAATTTTTTGTTTATAACATAGTTTATATGGATTATTCCCAAAAAAATATACGTATTTTGAAAATGTTGAGTCGAATTAGTCTAGGAATTGATTAATTTTATGGAAGAAAACCTTTCAAACAGCCATAGTCCGTAAACTTCACACGTGTCGGGCTGTGATTGGCAAGGTCTCCTAAAACATCAATTTCATAAAAAACGGAACGTATCTACCGTGTTATAGGGGGTCAACTGTATGTTACAACCTTCTTCGGACTTTTCTAAAATTGAGTTAATTTACTTTCTGCGATAGTGCCTCTTTAATCATTCTATCACTCCCTGATCAATTGGTTGGATAAGTGATGTGATATTTGGTGGAAGGAAGATAGCTTTTATGTCCCCTTTCACTAAATCCTTCTCAGATAGATGTGATGGTCCAACAGCAATAGATCACGGATGGGAAGCTTTTTTTGTTTCAAGTCTTTTTCAACAGCTGGAATGAACAAAGATTTGAAAAGATGGCTGTCCATCCAAGCAGATTTTTGATTGCAGTAATAAACCGGCAAGGAAGATAAGTTTATGTTTTTGAATGCCCTAGGCTACTTAGATTTGCCAATAATGAACAGAGGAAGCTTGTGTGTACCATCAGCGTTGCTGCAAAGAGCAATGGTTAGCCTATCTTTTATAAGTTTCATTCCTGCAACAGTTTTGTTTGGCAGCATTTTATAGTTTAAGCCTGTCTTGTCTATGTTATAAACTTGGCAAGGTAACAGTTCATTTTCTTCGACAATTTCTTGAAACTTCACAGAAACCTCCTTAGCCGCCTTGGCATCAGCAGATAGTTTTTCACCAGAAATTGAAACAAACTGGATGCCATGACAGGTTTTCCAGCGATCAATCCAGCCTTCACTAGCTGCGAACTCACTTCCGGCTTCTACTTTTTTGTGCAAAGCTGTTACATTTTCTTTTATAATGGGCCCAGATATCGGGGTTCCCTTCCTTCTTTCTTGGCAGAACCACATCCACAATTCATTGTCAAGCAGTTCAAGTTTAGACTTTCACAACATTTTCTGATTCTTAAGAGTGTTTTTGCTATCTATCGTCACTGTGTATGATTCAATGTCTTTCCAATTTTTTCTCCAATCTTTTATTGTCGTAATGCCTACATTGGGTTCCTTGGCAATTTTTTGGAGTGATTCCCCTTTGTCCAGTTTTTGTAGCACTGCTAATTTTTCATTAAATGAAACAGTAACGTGTTTACGTTTCACTCCTGACATGTTGAAAAAACACACAAAACTGTACACGTACACTCAATGTAAAACATATAGTGTAATGAACACAGAAGAACGTGATGGGCGGTGAGTCACTAACAAGTCAGGACAAGTTTCTCGACTTCGACCACGGTCGGATTAACTGGAGTGATGGACTAGCCGAGGGCGGACTAGAGGGGTTCTACTGTATAAGTTAAGATCAGTTTTACTTTAAGTTCTACACTTTACACTGTTTATATTGCATTGTAAAAATTCCTTTTTCATATAATTTTTTTTGATATTTAATAAATATATTGCATTAATAATTGTTGAAAAATATTTTAATAGAGTCATGTAATGAGTGTGAAACGACATGCAAAAATGGCAGCAGCATTGAAGGCTTGTGAGGAATTACATAAAATTGGTATGTTTTTAAAGCATAAGATTTTTTTTATTGTATATGATTCATTTAATAGAAAATTTTTGCCCCATAAAAATACTACCGTTGATAAGTAATTTTTCATGTTTTTATTTACATACAAAGCAAATTAAATATCTTTCCTTTGTGTTCACATATTTATTGAGTGTCTGATTTTTTTAATATATAGATAATATCTAAAATGTCATCTTGTAGCTATATAACTACTGAGAAATAAGATAGTAAAAAAAACTGGTCCAGTTGGTATCAAATCAATATTTTCTATAATGTAGTAAATATCATGATTTATTTCTAAAATATTCAGCATATTATCTAAGTTATTAAGACAAATTTATTCTCCCTTATAATGGGACTCTGAACCAGAACTTTTTTTAAAATAAAGGTTTAGATCAGACATGCAATTATTTTTATATATATGATTACGTCCTCTTGTAAAATAGTTGTGTGGCGCCCATCGGCATTGTGCTGATTCTGACCTATAGAGGGCTTTAACTTTATTTATTCCCGATACTGCCAGAGCATAATTGGGTTAAATACAGAGATATATCAAAGCACAGGTAAATATATACATAATAACAGAGAGATAACATATAAACAGTATGACAATAGAGAAGAAGTATGTACAGATGGTGAGATGACCTATACAAATCAACCGATATGATACATAGCTTGAGAGTAGAATAACATTACAATAGTATAAAATAGACAATACTAATAGTAATAATAAAAATTACACAGATATATGTTGCAGCAGAACGAATAATGATATGTACAATAATGTGCAGGGAGCAAATGATGATAGTGCCCGATGACAGACTTGACCAATTTAATGAATGACAGAGCATATGTTATACAGTACTTATGAATCAATTTTTTGAATGCTTTGTAGGTGCCACTATCCTTAAGAAGGACATGAAGTTCACAAGACCAATTAATAACCCTCTGGCTAAGACCAAGGGCAAGCTCATACCTAGCATCTTCAGTCATTGGACACATGTATGTATAGTGCTCAACCCCAACACAGCAATTACAGATGGGACAGATGGTCGTTGCAGATTTGCCAAACCTCTGCAAGTAAGCCCCAAATCTCCCATGCCCAGTGAAGAATTGGGTGGTTTCAAAGTCCGGAATAACCCAGTGGTGAAAAAAGTGGTCATGAATAGATGGAAAAAAGTTCCTGGCAAGGCCACTGTAGCTATCCCATCTCTGTTGCCAGAGATCCAAGCTGTAGTTCCAATGTTGCTTAAGAAAAGAAGCATGTAGCACTGAATACTTGAAAGAGCCAGAGGTACTGATTGTTGCAGCCTCCCTGGCAAGTAGATCTGCACGTTCATTACCTAAGACACCCTGATGACCTCTCACCCATTCGAGGGAATAGGAGTTTTGAGCACAAGGTATATGGTTTAGAATCTTCCTAACCAGAGGGTGAAGGTTGTTGGGATTCCTAAGTGCATTGATTGCTGAAGCACTATCAGAGTGAATTGTAACTCTACTTCCAGTAAGATTAGCTTCACACCATTGAACAGCCATGTAAATGGCACAGAGTTCTGCCTGGAATATAGAGCAGTTAGGATGAAGATGCCAGAATTCTGATATATTTCTTCCTCATTGGCAAAAATGACAAATGCTGAACCTGTGCCCTCTGCATTCTTTGATCCATCTGTGAAGATTGTATAATCAGCAGCAACTGTAAAGGATGTGTCAAAACCACATCTTACTGCTGAATGAGGAAGGTTGGTAAACGGTATATCTGTCTCATAGGTGCCTTCATCATAGGAGGTAGAGTTCATAATGATGTCGTGGCCTTTCCTAATATGATAAGTACAAACAATGTGCCTCAAATGAAGATCCAGAGATGGTTTTCCTACTGATGACCTAAAGAGAATAATTTGAGGCAGTAGAATATGCTCTTGTGAGTCTGAGAAAGGCCCTATGCTGAGCAGATTGAAGACGGCGGTAGTTGTGACTGAGAAAGACACCACTTTTCCAGACAGCCACAGCATACGAGATAATGGGAATGAAGACTGCATTGTAAATACAGTTTAAGGCATCATAATTAAGCCCTAGTGTTTTTTAGCAATCCTTTGTAAGTTATTGAATATAAAAGTGGTTTTATCAGTAATCTGATGGATGTGGAGACCCCAAGACAGTTTATGCTCCAGGACAACACCAAGAAACCTCAAGTGAGGGACAATGCGAATGGATCGACCCTGCGAGAGTAAAGATGTGGAAAGTAAGGTTTAGTGAAGACGATACCTTTGGTCTTGTTGGAATTAAACCGTAGCTTATTACAGCTGCCCCACTCACTGACCACAGTAAGGACAGCAGCAGCCTAGTCTCGAGCTCACGCCTCAAGCTTCCAGGAATAAGGAGGAAAGCATCATCAGCATAAGCCAGAGCACTAACATGCTCATCAAAGTCAGTGTAGAGAAAGTCATTAAAAAGGATACACCATAGGAGAGGGCCACAATCAGAACCCTGAGGGCATCCACACTCCAAATGATGGGGAAAAAGTGTTAGAACCTGACCTTAAGATGGCCTCCCTGTTGGAGAGGAAATTCCTGGTTAGCTGGTAGAGATTAGCTGGACACCTGCTCCCTTGCAGCCTGTGTAGAATAAGAGGCCACCAAGCAGAATTAAAAGCATTCTCCAGGTCGAGACTAATACCCAGAACATATTTAAATGATGAAAGAAGTTTACATAATTTGGATGTAAGGGCCATCAAAGCATCAACAGTGCCATGCTGTCTTCTAAAACCAAATTGAGAAGGGTGAAGATATCTGGTAGACTCCAAATGCCAGGAAAGTCTGTTACACAAAAGTTTGTCAAGGACTTTCCCCAGGGCAGACAGAAGTGAGATGTTGCAGAGGTTGCTAGTGGTTGGCGGCAGAGATTTATCCTTAGGAATCAGCGCAAACTAAGTCCTTTTCCAAGCAATCGGGAAAACACCATGGCTTAAGCAGAGATTGTAAAGATGAAAGAAGAGGTCAGGATGCCTTTGCCACAGACCTCTGACTATGTTAACAGTAATGTTGTCAGGTCCAGGTGCTTTTATGCCCTTGGCTCTTTGAATGATATCTAGAATCTCAGAATGACTAAAAGGTGGATCATCAGGAGAAAGATTAGAGAGATCATGATTGTTGCGAATGTTGCTATGGAAGGGAATATCATCATCCTCTATATCCGGTGGGTAGAACTGGTGAAAAAGAGTGTGGACAGTAGTAGCCAGATTAGCAGATAGAGAAGGCTGGATAGGAGCTATGAGAACTGATCTTTTCAGAGGAAAACTTATAGATAAAGCCCCAAGGATCACCACTGTTGCAGTGGCAGAAGTCCTTCCAAGATTTCATTTTGGCAGCCTTGATGGCAACTTTATACTCCCTCTGATGCCGGAGATACTCAAGTCTGCAGATGTCACGCTGGGAGTTCTGACAACATTGATATCTGTGTTGAAGGTTGTTATAGAGGGTGCAGGAAAAGAAGAGAAAAGCAAACTTTGAACAGTCCGAAAGTGAGTTACTCACTTTTGGACTGATGGCTCCCAAGAACAGATGCTTGAACGAGCGGCCAACATGAACAAAAACCAACTGCACCTTTAATCGATGTGAAACTAAAACATCGTATGTACATTGTACATTGCTGTATATACTCGTAAATAAAAAAGATATAACAATTAAAATGGCAAAACCATATTTGGGACAAGACTATGTCTCGGAGACTCACTACTAAGCATAATCACTTTGATGCTGAAGAGTCTCATTCTCATTCTCCAATCTTCTTTGGTATCACTGCTTTTGGGTGCAATCGTTCAAACTTTGCTGGCCACAGCCATGAGGTCATCTACCATGAATTTTTGATGAAATTAACCTATCCAATTTTGAAATTTCTCTCCGTTGCATGTCGGCCTGGGTTGAATTTTTGTTGATGCCTAATGAAAATTTCCCATTTTTGAAAAAAATAATCGTGGCTATTGTATCACCTAAAATTATTTTTTTTATTTTGCACAAACAATATACAGTTTAACCCAGTTATTACGTCATCAGATGTAACGACAACCCTAATATAACGTCAAATTTTTATCAGTCCCACAATTTTACTATACTAGATAATGTTAAAAAACCTACTTGTAATGACATAAAATCCTGTTTTAATGTCATATTTGAAGCACTCCCAAATTTAAAAAATTAGATTACAAATTTTATTTAACAAAGAAAATACTATGTGTTCAGTCCTAGGGTCAGAGTCCACTTCCTAGAACGACTGTGGGTGGTACTCTCACCACATGACTTCAGTTTGCCTGTTTGTAGAGAGAGTTGCCATTTTGTATTTTATTTTGACTTGTTTCTTGGTTCCCTGAGTACCTACAAGTCTGGTATTTTTTATGCATGCTTGATTTGGGCACCTAATACTTTGTGCCAAATTGCAACTCCTGACATGTACTCCTTCATACCTCTAAGCTGATAACATAGCAGGCAGTACGATTTTATAAACAAGACGTAGTCTTGTCAAAAATCCGACTGGACGTTTTCTTATTAGCATCAAATGATTCTCATTTGGTGATTGAACACCAAAGTTGTAAATATGTTAAAAACTTTTTTGGTTTGTTTAATGTCTTAGTATGGAATTAAAGGCTAAGAAATTAAAGGTTATTTTTTGAAAAAACAATTGTTACAAATTTACATTGTATCAGTATTTTTTTATAGTATGTTCTATATGAAATTAAGATACAAAATAAAACATTGCATGTTTGGAAACTTTAATTAGGAAAACTTGATTATAAATAACAAATAGGAAGAGTTTTAATTATTACAAAAAAAAGATTTTTTTATAGGAGTAGATTAATAGAAAATATTCAGTGATAGTATTTATTTTTAGTTCAGTAAATTGCTGCACAATGAATTTTGATTATGTTATGTTGATCATCTTAAACTTATTTGTTTAACAAAGACTTTTTTTTTTTTGTCAGAGGAAGAACATTAAAATAAAATATTGGTATTATTATAAGTAAGCATACAATTGCTTGAGAGAACAAATCATACAGTAACACACAATTAAGATGGATATACAGGCTTTTATTGATTCCTGATTTTTTTATTGGTACAAAAGTATTCACTTGTGCTAATGATAGATCTGACACCTAGCAGTATTAGTACAAACTACATAATGGCGGCTGCTATGGGTATAAAGTTTGTGGTCTGTTAGAATTAGAAAGTGTTCAACCTACAAAGTATTGCTGTGTATTTGGATTCTAAAGGTTCATCAAACTCAGCACATATGCACACATATCCAAAAGATAAATTACTGTGAAAAAAGTGGAAAATGAACTGAAATTATCAGTTCAGTTTCACCAACATCTAATTTTGCTGAGCTTAAAATTCTTTTATTTTTACAAACATTTTTAACCTATCTAATATAGGCCATCATCAGGTTTAATATTATAAATGTTCCAAAATGGAATTCACTGTTTTCAAATATTTTACATATTTAAGTAAATAAACAAATAAAACATAGAAAACAAAGCTGTTTTATTTGTTTATTTATTTTATATAATTATATTATATAAATATAAATACGTATTATTATATATAATGATATCTAGGATGTTCCACAAGTCTGGAACCATAGGAGTTATGTTGATCTTTGTTTATTCTTTTACAAATAAAGCATGGTGCTGAGTAAGGAGGAATGCAAACTAATTTGATAGGGAAGACCTGCAGTTGGTGAGATGTTATGAAGAATAAAAAATAAAAGTATCTTGAAATTTAAAGTAATATTATTATGTGTATTATTGGTTGCTGTGCTTTTTTAATGGGTTATCTATTATTGATTACTATACTTCATTGGTGAGGAAATGACCAGGAGTTAAGGCCTGGAGATCACAACAATGCAACCAATTGCCTTGAGTTCAGAACAGCTTCAGTTTAATTAAGATCAATTGGCTGAGCAGATGACAAATCGTTCAACAGATTTCAGAGCAGTTTTGCGATGATGGCAGTGTGAATATCTGACACAATTATATAAATGCACTAGATGGACCAATGAAAAGGACAACGTTGAAGTTGGGGACTTGGTCCTAATCAAAGGTGAAAACACTCCCTCTTTGAAGTGGCCAAAGGGTAGGGTTATTGCAGTACATCTGGTTAGTGACAACGAGGTGGGAGTAGTCACTGTGAAGACTGCTTTGGGTATTATCAAGCAGTCCATTGTTAAACTATTCCAACTGCATAGGTATGTTGAAGATTGTGCTTCAAGGTAGATGGAAATGTTGGGTAATATTGGCAGTACTTAAATTTTTTTTGTATCTGGAAATGCTAGCAAGATAGGGAAAAAAATGTGGATTATTATTAAATTAATGTGGATTAATATGGATTAAATTAAAGTTCTTATTGTTAATTGTAAAGGTTAGTCTTTCATTTCTTTCTTTTCTTATATATGTATAAACAGAGGTGTTTGAGATATTTGCCATAACACTTAATTAAAAGAGGTTGCATTAATAGTAAAGAATTTATATCCATATCCATGGCATGGCAATTAATAATAGTTAATATATTATTTATTTTCTTAAAACTAATAATATTTACATAAATATATAAGATACTGGTTTCAAAAATAATGAATTCAAAGAAAGTTGGCACTGTTTCAAACTTCACACTCACTATAGACATTTGATTTTGTACATGCTTAACCTGATGCAGACCCCTGAATGTGGCTGAAAGTGTTTGTCTATTAAACAGTTACTGCTGGAAAATGTGAGAAAGGTGTGAATATTCTATATTATACATTTGTTTGTTTACCTTTATTTTAAACATGTCATTTCATATTTCCTATGGCCATAGATCTTTGGTTAGGTAGCATAACTCCTAGCACCATCTGTTGACAAGATTTAAAACCTGTTTATCTTGAAATTTATTTTTTTCCCTGCATTTGCAACCTAAATTCAATATATTGTGCATGTGTATCTTAAATAATTTTCTCCCAAAACCTCTGTATCTCGAATTATGGACTGAAGTGTCAATGTCAAATTCAAAGCTCAGTGACTACATCTTGATAGCAAAAATTGTAGTTGAGAAACAACTCTTGCAATACAGTACATAGTTGCAATTAAAACTGCTTTTCTCTGATTGGCTACAAGTTTGACTTGCATCTTATTGCTGTTATTCCAAGTGATGTGTTATAATGGATTTTATCGGCCTTTTCTTGACCAATGGTTTTTTGACATTATTTAAGTTCATGATTGCAACATTAAAAGAAGCAAATGGCTGGTGTGAAAAGAAAGTTGAATGTTCTTTCAATTGGAGAATAAATGAAAATCTTAAATTATTGGACAGAAATCTTCAGATCAGAAAGAATGAAGTTGTGATGTGACTTACTATTAGCAGTTAATCAAATTAATCAAACTAGAAATGAAAAACTTCCACCACTGATGATTTGTTGTTCTCAAAGTCCAGATGTTTATCAAAAGTGGAATAATTTCCTATAACATACAAAGCAAACCAGAAAGCTTGGATGACAAGTGAAATCTTCAGTGTCTGATTGAAAGGAATTGACAAATCTATGAGTTTAAAAAAAAAGAAAGAAAAATTCTTCTTTTTATTGATAACTGCAATGCTCATTTCAATCTCCATACTCTAAAACATATCAATATAAGGTTTTTACCTCTACATAGCACATCTAAGCTGCAACCCTTTGATCAAGGGATCATTCAAAGTTTCAAAGTGAGATATAGAAGAAAACTGGTTTGAAAACTTCTAGATGCCATTGATGATGGCAATACCCTTTCCACTGTCAATGTTTTGGATACTTTGAGGATGATAAACTATACTTGGAGGAATGTTACAGAAAAGACAATCAAGAACAGTTTTCTAAAAACAGGGTTTAAATTAAGCAAAGAAACAAGGAAGAGGAACAACAAAACACCATTGACACAGTGAAAGACAGAAACCAATGAGTAATTCAGAAGAGTGCATAATCATTAAGAATAGACTTACTCTAGACATTTCATTTGAAGACTTTTTGGACCTGGATGATTCCCTGTTAACATGATGTTGACAGATAGAGATTATGGAAATTGCGAGAGGAGTTTCTGACAACAACAAACTAGAGGATCAGATAGATTCACCTAAAGTTATTACCACAAAAGAAACTGAAACGGTCATTTGAAATGTTGAGAGCTTTTCTTGAATGTCAGGAAGATATTAGTCAGAATGCATTTGTGGCTATTGCTTACCTTAAAAAAAATTGCCCAGTCAAAAAAGTCAGGTATCAGAAATCAAAGACCAACTACTACTGCTCATGGATGTCAAAAACATTTTATTTTTACTTATTACAGGTATGTACTGTACATGCCATTGTATTAACAAAATACCATAGCTTGAATCAAACCTATTACTGTTTACTGCATACAAACCTCTGTCTCTAAATCTGACTATCTTGAAGTATTTTGTCATTCCCATGAGATTTGAGAAAGACAGGTTCGACGCATAAAATCTCTATGTAACAGTAATAAAGTTTTGGTTACTTGCATAAAACTAGTTTGTAGTTTGATAATATTGAAGATTTTGCATTGAAATCGACTGTAGTAATCTCATTATAATTTTTATAAGTAATTATAATCATAATTTTTATATAAAAAATATGAGATATCAGAAAGTAGTAACGAAAAGTAGAAATATTTTTTAAAATATTTATTTAAATGTTGTTATAAATTATCAAAAACTTAACTTTGTTCTGTGAATGCAATTTATCTATAGTGGGCTTAAGAAATTACAGTATTTTCTCGGAATGACCAACATGCTGCATAAAAACGGGAGACCAGCATGCTGGTTAAACTGCATCTAAAATATAAAATTAATTAGATTAACAAAACTAGTTGTTAACTAAACGTTAAAGAAAACATTCTTAGAGTACAGTAAAATAACAACATTGTAATTTGACATACTTGTACACCAAAATTCTCTTCCTGATTTTAAGACAATAAAACAATTAACGACTTATTGACAGTAGTGGTGGTAATAGTAGTTAGTGTGTGCTATACTGACCATCTGCCCTGACCTTAAAAATAACACCTTCCTCATAAATTTCACACAAAGCTGATGTTAATGGGTCTAAGCTGAGATAATTTACAGCCAGTTTCTTAAATTTAATATGTTTATTTGTACCTTTTTGAATCAAATAACAATAAAGTGCACACAAGAAAAGCACTTTCAGAATTCCACCAGTAGTTTACGTTGTTAGAAAGAAGACAAAATGAAGAAATTAAACATATAATCATAGTTTTTGATGTAATGCTGACAGTTTCACAGTTTTAGAATAAAAACATGTTCTTTTTTATGTGACATAACTCGTTTTTTTAATGCACCCTCTAGAGCAGTGGTTCTTAACCTTTTTATACTCACAGCCCACCAAATATTTCATAATTTTTTTGTGACTCCCATTTTTTTAATAATAATTTATATTTGTTAAATTATCTATAATAAATCGATTTTTTTATTATTGCTTTATTTTTTTATATAATAAATGTAAAACATAACTATTATTTCATTATCTATTTAAATAACATTCAAATTTCACAATTAAACATAAAAACTCATTAATTTTTAACAAAAAATAAAATAAGAAACATTTAAAAATTCATAGAAAAAACAAATTTCAAAAATAATTTAATGAGATTTCTGCTGTTGAATATCCTCAACTAATTTGTTAATTCTTGGTTCAATTGTTTGTGATGCTATCTGCATGCAGACATCTAATCGCAATCAATTGCGTTTTTTTGTTTTTATATCCACCATAGTTGAGAACCCTTTCTCACACAAATATGCATAAATTTTACATAATTTGGCATTCCCTGGCAAACTTTTTATGGACCCCCAGGGGGCCGTGGCTCCTCTGTTAAGAAATACTGCTCTAGAGAGGGATGTATAACTTTACTTAAACCAGCATGCCAGCTTTTATCATATGGAAATATCTGATTTCTTAGTCTCCTTGAATAGACTGGCATGATGGTTATTCAGTGAAAATACAGTAAAATTTAAAAGCATATCTGCTAATAAAATAGACTTTGAGCCAGCAGCATAGAACTAGTTATAACATATAATAAATAATGTATTCATTATCACAGAAAAAACTGTAAGACTCTTTAATGAGTAAGTTGTTTATATGTTATAATTACTATTTAAGATTTTAAAATTTTTTATTGAAAAAAGTTTGGTTTCTATACTATCTGAAATTTATTAGTTTTAATATAAATGGATGCTACTGTTTATTGTTAATAAGAGTGAGAAAGTTTAATCCTTAATATATATTTTAAATACATTCGTTTGGTGGGAATTTTTAAGAAAATAACATTATTTTTTTAATTTTATAGGTGAATTAGATGAAAATTTACTACCTATTGGAGACAATATTGATAAATATAAACATGAAGTAGTTGATAAATTTGATGATGAAAAAGATAAAAAGAAAACAGGGAGGAAAAAAACTATTCAAGCATATGAAAAGAAAGTGAGTTTTAATTTTTACACATGGGTGAATATTTAAATACAGTAGAGCATCAATTATCAGAATCAATTAGTGACTGGGGTTATTTGGAAAATTGATTTTTCAGATAACCAATTATGTGTGAAAAAATATATTAACCAATCCCATGTTGAAATTTTTTCAAATCCTTAAGTACCCTCTCATGGTCGCGCCAGTGCTGCTATCTAAAACACACACACCAACAAAAATAATATTAGAGTAGCCCAAGACATAGCCAAAGATTGAAGCACCACAGCACTAGCGGAAATTTAAATTTGCCAACTGGAAAGCTTTCGGTTAATTGATGTTTCGGTTGATTGATATTTGGATAATTGATGCTCTACTGTATTAGAAAATATTTGATTTCAAATATTATGTTGATAAGAAAATAAATTTAAATACTATGAATACTCCCAATATCATGGTCATAATGGCAGATACAGAAGTACTAAGGAAGAGGGACTAACTCAAAATTAAAAGTGTATAAATATAGTGGTACTGTACCTCATACTTCAAATGACTAACTTTGAATGTTTCAGAGTTAAAATGCAAAATTTTGACATAAGTTTGTCTCTGATTTTGAATGATGCTTTAGAGTTTGAACTGTGCATGCACTGAAAAAATTACTTTCGTGTACGGCTTGAGTGCATTTCTTACTCTCATGTTATGCTCATATGTTTTCAGTCTTTTTTTGCTTTGTTTTTGGTATGTTTGGTTATACATATTGTGTTTTTTGTTGATTTTTTTAACAATTTCTGCCTGCAGTTTTTCTTTGTTCACATCTTTTGAATGCCCTGTATGTTGTTTCATCTGTTAGTTGAAAATTTCCTGAACAGAACTTTTTAAAGCATATTTGACATATATTAAAAAGCTTCTTGCCTATATTATTTAATTACAAAACTACTTAGTTACATATAACAGGCTTATTACACATTTGACAAGTTTAAAGTTTAAGAGCATCTTCCCATACATATCACAAATCTCTTTTACTGTTTGTATGACATTATATTTTTTCCAAAATTCATAGAGTAGCGTGCCAGATATGCTTTTATCTGAAGACATTTCCATTTCATTTTATTCAAACAAAATACAAAGTAAATAGTATAAAATAAGCTTCTTGAACAAAGAATTGTTAGCAGTAATGTGTTAAATTTCATGACTGTTACAATTAAATCATACAACTATGTTAAGTAATATTAGCTGTTAAAACTGCACACAAACTTTCCATTTAGTCCAATGTAACTTATTTATTAACCATGGCATCCAAGAAGTGTGTAGAAGCAACAAAATTTAAAAGGAAGGTTATTTCTGTAACTGAAATGAAAAATGAAGTTATTGCAAAGCATGAAAGAGGTACACTTGTGACAGTTATGGTGACCATGTTTAAGATGTTAGAGTTGATGGTGTGGGACCGGTAAATGCAATTTTCATTTTATAATACAATATTTATATTTTTTATTTATTATTTTTAAGTTTTAATTTATTATTAGAGCATGAAATTGTCTTATTTTTATCTTAAATTATGTGTTGTTTAATTTTTTTGTCAATGGTATCCCTTTGTTCTGCCATTATGTACAGCCAGTGTCTTTTCAATATCTCTGATTTAATTTGTGACAGGAAAAGAAGCAGATTAGATCTTGAATATTTTCAAATTCTTGTTTTCCTAAACAAAAGTCTGCAGCAGATGAGAATGAGAACAATTATTTGTTAATCTATTGTAGTTGAGCTACTTTAAAACTCAAACTTTTTTAAAATTAAAACTTTAAGAAATGAAACTTCAAAGTTTAGTAAGTTGTTTTTATTTTCACTTTTCATTTTACTTTGTTAATTTATTAATATATTGAAATAAATGAAACAAGTTAAATAATAAATATTAAATAAATTATTAACTAAATAAGTTTTATAAGGCAATTAAGTTTACTAAGTATTTAAGGTATTTGAGAGTTCAAGATATTCAAATATTTGAGCTATGGTTAATATTTGAATTTCAGGAAAGTGATGTTTGCTCATTTCTAACTTTTATTATACAGTATATAATTTTTTAAAGTACACTATGAAATTTTTAAAATCTAAATGGATAAGAAAATTTTCTTAATTGCTCTGATTTGAGATTCTTATGAGTAATTTCTTGCATGAATTAATGACTTTTTAATTTTAATATCAAGGAAAAATGTATGAGATTTGTTTACATAATTATAAATTTGCTATAAATATTTAATGTTTCTGTTTTATAGAATATATTGCTAACTTACATTATAAAAAATTAATAATGCCTTGGTCACATAGTTTTCAGATAAATTTCTTATAATCTCATTGTTTTGTAACCACTTAAAAGAGATTTTTTTGGATAAATAAATTGAAATGTAATGTCCTTTGAATCAGATGCCCACCTGAGTTCAAGAATTACTCAGAAGACGATTAATTCTCAGATATTTTATTTAAATGTATTTCTGATTGGAATTCTTGCTGATCCCTCTTCAGTCTATAAACAATAAAATTATTTTGTAATTTTACAGTTAAAATTTTAAAAAAGATATAACATTAGGTCAATTTCTTTTTTTAAGAGGAGAATTAAGAGATATTAGTAAAATAATAGATATGAACAAAGATGGAAAACTACTAATAACAGATAAAATAGCAAAGCATTATTTATCTCCTTGACTTCATTTTTCAAAACATCACTGTTGGTTGTTGTTGTTGTTGTTAAAACTTTCTTAATTTCCATTAAATATACATTTTCTTTATGGTTTCTAGAGCAATAGGATTTAAAATGAATAACTTTTTAGTATTGCATTATTTTTCAAATTTAGATTTAATGATCACCTGGAATATTGTAAGTTTGAAAAACAATGCATACTAAAAAAACTTATTCATTATAAATCTTATTGCTGTAGAAACCATAAAGAAAATGTGTATTTAATGGAAATTAAGGAAGTTTTTACAACAACAACCAACAGTAATGTTTTGAAAAATGAAGTCAAGGAGATAAATAAGAAATACTTATTGAACAGATATCCCTCAAGATTGATACTTCAATGGTATGAAAAATTTTTAAGAAATAGGTATAATGTTAGAAAAAATAAGGAAATAAAATAGTATGTATCCTACATACTGTATTTCCTTTAATCTTTTAATATACAGAAAAGTATGTATAGTAAAGGTTTATTTGAGAAAGATAATAAAATGTTGAATAATGTACAAATTAAATTTGTTCCCTTTCAAAATAATAGGTTTTTGAGGTTAACAGTGATACGAGGATCGTCCCAGAAGCACCCGACCTGACATATAAATTGCGGTACTTGTTTGAAAAAAACAAGTATGTTCTAAAGTATCAACCTTATAAAGCTTAAGTTTGAAGTTTGAAGACACTATATTGTTTAGTATTTTTTTGGCAGCCATCAATAGTGAACAATCTCAGTGAATTTGTAAACATGGAAAAAATTGGTCATCGTTATGTGATACAATACTTTTATTTGAAAGGTTTCAGTCCAACCAATATTAAAGCTGAGCTAGATTCTACTCTGGGGGAGTCTGCTCCCTCGTTTACAACAATAAAATATTGGGTGGCAGAGTTTAAATGAGGCCATACAAGCTGCCAAGATGAACATCACAGTGGATGAACAAGTGAGGTGACCATGCCAGAAATGGTGAAAAAAAAATCCACAAAATGGTATTGAATGACTATCGACTCAAAGTGTGAGAGCTAGCAGACACAGTAGGCATTTCAAAAAGTGCTGTACATCGCATTTTGACTGAAAATTTGGACATGAGAAAGCTGTGCACAAGATGGGTGCTGCGTTTGCTCACAATGGGACAAAAACAGCATCGTAAGGATGTTTCAATTGAGTGTTTGGCAATGTTTCACCGCAACAAAGCCGAGTTTTTGCGTTGATTCATAATCATAGATGAACCATAAGTCTATCACTTCACACCTGAGACGAAAGAACAGTCAAAACAATGGACTGAAAGGGGAGAATCAGCTCCAAAGAATATGAAAACAGTTCCATCTGCTGGCAAGGTCATGGCATCAGTTTTTTTGGGATGCGCATGGGATAATTTTCATTGATTATCTTCAAAAAGGAAAAACAATCGACGGTAAGTATTATGCAAACTTATTGCAGCGCTTGATTGATGAAATTAAGAAAAATGGCCACATTTGATGAAAAAGAAAGTGTTGTTTCATCAAGACAATGCACCAGTTCACACATCCATTATTGCGATGGCCAAAATCAATGAGTTAAGGTTCAAATTGCTTCCTCACGCACCCTATTCGCCAGATTTAGCCCCCCTTGGATTTTCTCTTTCCAAATTTGAAAAAATGGCTTGGTGATAAAAGATTTGCCAACAATGAAGAGGTAGAGTCTGCGGTTGATGGCTATTTTGAGAAGCTTAACAGTTCTCAATATAAACAAGGGATCAAAGCTATTGAACAGCAATGGGAAAAGTGTATTGAGCTAAAAGGAGACTATGTTGAAAAATAAAGATATGTTTCCCAAATTTTTTTGTCTTCTTTGTTAGGTCGGGTACTTCTGGGACTACCTTCGTAGATCCAAAAATAAAAAAGAGATAAATTAGAAGGGGTTTTATATAGAATAACGTGCATGCGTGATATGCCCAGTTTCTACATTGGAGAAACCAAGCTAAAGTTAAAAAAGCTATTTCTCTGATGTAGTTAAAAGTTGCACCCATCGGCAATATGCTGATTCAGGCCAACAGAGGGCGCAAGCAAAAAAAGAAGCCAAAAAGCAAATTTTGAACTATACATTTTTTCTCTGACCAGCGACTATCAAGGACAGACTTTCCAACAAGCAGTTAACATGAATATAATGGACCTTTGATCATACAGTTTGATACTAAAGTGTAACAAACAATGTACATACTGTATATTGTAAATAAAACTATAGATAAACCAACGCTGTTCTTTTTTTCTTCACTGAATCAAGTGGTGTGACATTATCAATTGGTGACTGAACACCAAAAAGCAAATATCGGAACATTTGGCAGCTATTAGGCTAAAAAATAATAATTCACCCACATTTTGTCATTATTGTGATAATGGTTCTAATATTAATATTGATAAAGTTAAAATATTTAAAGAAAAAAATATGGTAAAAAGAATCAAAGAACATTATGCAATAATTATGCAAAATAATGTAGTTAATTTGAATGTCGGAATGATGCATGTTGGAATACGGTGATAGGAGGGATAAATACAGTTTCATGTGAGGTGAATTGTTATCTAAATCATGATGTTGGTGATACGAGTTTTACAAGTTGTATGGCTATTAAGTCCACTGAAGAGGCTTTGTTGTGATCAAGGCAAAATGTGTTTGGAAGTAATATAGCTTATTAAAGAAATTTTTTCTTCTGTTTCAAAAATGTGTTGTTTGAATTTTTAACTTTTTATAATGGTTTTAGAAAGTTTAACTTTTGATAAGTTGGTATTGAAAGAGAAAAATTTCTCAGGTATTACAATACAGTAGTACCTCGATTATCCGCCCTAATTGGGGACTGGGGTTGGTCGGATAATTGAAAAGTTGGATAACCGAAAAGTATGAAAAAATCCATTATTAGTGTAGTATATTATTATATCCCATGTAATTAGTATATTAGTATATCGCTATTAACCTATTTTGTGTTGAATTTTCATCGATGTTAAGCCTAACAAAAATTTTTTAAAATAATAATCGTCGCTATTGTATCGTTAAAAATTAGAAAATTAAGCTTCGTTTAAATACTGGCTCCCTTTCATGGTCGAATGAGTGTTGCCAGCTAAAACACGTAAAAATAATATTAAAGTAGCCAAGACATAGCCAAATATTGTAGCGCCACATCACTAGCGGACATTTGAAATTTGCCGACTAGGACGGTCGGTTAACCGAGGGGTCGGTTGATCGGGGGGCGGATAATCGAGGTTCTACTGTACAAACAATTTTAAGATAAAAAAAATACCGATACCATTGTTTTTTAAACTTTTTTGATATATACTTTATTTCTTGTTCGGCTCCTTAGAGATCCATGATGAATGAAATAACTTAATGGTAATGATAATCTGTTTAATTCTTTTGGGGAAGGTTGGGGTGGGGAATAATGGGAAAAATTTAAATAATGGAGAAAAGTGGAATGTAAAGTGTAACAGTTAATGATGTCAAGAAGGAATGTAAAACATGAAGAAATTTGTGTGATATAATGCATGAAGTTCTGTCATTTTAAAACACTAGTTTTTACATGGAGATTCTATTTCTATCCATCTATACTTAACTTTTCTTTTGCTTGTAACTTTTTTCTTTTTTCCACACAGTTGGCTGCTACATATTCTACACATGTACAAAATACATCCATCACGTGTTGCATTCTTTCCAAACACTATGCAGCACTGGAGAACAACACTACATCTCAGAGTTAGTAACACTTTCGTACAAACAAACCAAATATTCACTAGGCAAGGAGGTTGAATTAAAATTTTAATGAAATTTTAATTCAACATAACAAAGATGTCGACCATTGACTGTATGGCAATCAATGGAATGGGTTGAATGAAATAAAATTAGACCTACATGGATATTTGGAATTATTGATACCAGTCAGTCTGTATTAATGTCAAGGGAAAGCAACAGAAACTTTATGGAATTCTTCTGTAAGACATACTTTATTTAGAATAATTTCCATATGCATTTCATAAAATTTCAAGAAAAATTTATTTTCATGACAAAAGCAACACATTTGTCTTATTTTTTTTAATAGCTTTGATAGTAATAATTTTATTACATAAAAATGTGCTTTATTTCATATTCTTAACACTTCCATTGTTACTTAACACTTCCATTGTCGAAACCTTAATCCTGTCGAAAACCTTAATCCTGTCTCTTTCCCCAGGGGGATTTCGAAAAATCCCTTCTTAGTGTGCATTTTCGTCACATACCCTAACTATGTACCAAATTTCAACTTTCAACTCCTAACCATTTGGGCTCTATGCATATTATTATTATTATTTATTATGTTGGGTTTTGTGAGTTATACTCTGTTCACACCGGTAGCCGTGTACTATGCCGGACCAAAATCAAGGCATAGCAACCAAAACAAAACTAAAATTAAATAAGTGTGTCTGTGTGTGTGTCTGTATTCATAAATTTCCTAACAATATGGCATGTATTCAATATATTGGCCTTCTGTAGTGTGATGTATGTATTTCTACGCAATTATAATGTTCCCAGGCTTTTGTGTAGTGTGTGTGGTATCACACCTGTACAGGAGAGAACGACAGGTACAATAAGCACCCTATCCATCCTCCACAGATGCCTTATTTCCTGGGCGAGTTCTGTGTACTTGCTAATTTTTTCAGTGCATGTGTTTTGTACATTGTGAGTGTTTGGAATGGCTATGTCTATAATGTATGTGATTTTATTGTGTTTGTCAATGAGTGTGATGTCTGGTCTGTTGTGGTAAATTGTTTTATCTGTGATTATGGCTCTGTCGTAGTACATTTTGTGCGTGTTGTTTTCCAATACTGTCTGTGGAATATACTTGTAGTATGGTTCGTGGATGTCTACCAATTTGTGTTTCTTTGCAAGCTCTTGGTGTATTATATTTGCTACTTGATTGTGTCTATGTAAGTAATCTGTCTGTGCCAAGAGCTTGCAACCAGAAGTGATGTGTTGTATAGTTTCTGGCATGATGTGACATTTTCTGCATGTGTCATTTGTGAGTGTTGTATCTTTGAGTATGTGTTTTCTGTAGTTTTTAGTATTTATGACCTGATCCTGTATGGCAATCATGAATCCTTCCGTCTCCCCAAAGAGGCATCCCCGATCTAACCAGCTGTTTGACGCAGTTTTGTCAACAAAATCCTGGGCCAGGTCGTAAGGATGCCTGCCATGGAGAGCCTTTTGAGCCCATGATTGCTTAATGTTGTCTATGCTTTTTATATGTTGTGTCATGTCTGTATGTTGTGAGTGTAAGTTTAATGGTGTGTTATTTGAGTCTGCTAGAGTTACTGCTTTATGTAACTGTGATGTTTCTTGTTTCTTGTAGAAAAACTCTCGCAGTGACTGTATTTGTTTGTAGTGAAGGTTAACTATGTCAATCAGGCCACGTCCGCCTTCTTTACGTGGAAGGGTTAATCTTTCTGTGGCGGATTTAGGATGATGTTGTTTATGCTTAGTAAGTGTTGTTCTTGTTTTCCTTTGGAGTTGCTCGAGATCTGTGTGAGTCCAATGTATAACTCCAAAAGAGTATGTGAGTACTGGGATGACATATGTGTTTATTGCTTTAACTGTGTGTTTTGCATTTAACTGTGTTCTAAGTATAGCGTTTAACCTACTTTGGTATTCTTTAATTAATCGTTGCTTTATTTGTGTATGTTCTGTTAGTTTGGCCTGTTGGAATCCTAAGTACTTGTAGAACTCGCCCTCTTCCATGGATTCAATAACGTCTCCATTTCCAAGTGCAAAATCTTCTTTCTTCAGGATTCCTTTTTCTATGTGAAGTGTTTTGCATTTGTCTAGGCCAAACTCCATTTGTATGTCCTTAGTGTATGAATGTGTGATTTGTAGGAGTTGATGAAGTTGTTTTTGTGTGGATGCATAAAGTTTTATGTCGTCCATGTACATGAGATGTGAGAGTGTAAACTGTGTTGTTTTTTCGTGTCTGATATTGTAGCCGTATTGCGTGTTGTTTAACATGTTGGATAATGGATTCAGGGCTAGGCAGAACCAGAGAGGACTCAAGGAATCTCCTTGAAAAATTCCTCGCCTAATGAATATTTCGTTTGTTTGTATGGAAGTGTTACTAACCCTGAGATGTAGTGTTGTTCTCCAGTGCTGCATAGTGTTTTCGAAGAATGCAATGAGTGATGGATGTATTTTGTACATGTGTAGAATATGTAGCAGCCGACTGTGTGGAATACTGTCGAATGCTTTTCTGTAATCTATATATGCCATGTGTATGTTTCTGTGTTGTTTGTGTGCTTGTCGTAGAATGACTGAATCTATTAGTAAATGTTTTTTGCATCCCCTGTGATTTCTACGGCAACCTTTTTGTTGTTCTGTAAGAATGTTGTGTTCTTCAACATGTTTGTATACAGTAATACCCCGAACTTACATGATAGGTGGGACCGAGCGATGACCGTGTAAGTCGAATTTGCGTAAGTCTGGGTATAATTTCGCAATTTGTGTAAAATCCAAGTCGGATGTATGTAAGCTAATAAATGTTCTCGTTAATCTTATTTCGTCTTTTGATTTGTTCACAGTTACAAGAAATCACCATATAGAGTCTCTCAAGTCTTTGTAGAAATAAATAACACAAAATAAATTGTAGCTATGTGTCAATTCCGCGCGACACGTCCGAATATGTAAGCTAAACAATAGTGTGGGGGGAATGAGTAATCAAGAGTTGCATGGCACTCAAACAAAAGACGAATCGACAAGATTTGAAAATCGCGTAACTCCGGGTTTGCGTAAGTCTAGGTATTACTGTATTTTGTTTGTGATACAGGATGTCAATAATTTGTAGAGTGTTGGAAGACATGTAATTGGTTTGTATTGTGTGGGGTCTGTGGTGGTGGTGTTTTTAGGTTTCATGTAGGTGATGCCCCGAGTAAGAAATTTTGGCATGTCTTGTGGATTGATGATGATGTGTGTTAGATGTTTAGCTAGTTCCTGGTGCAGTGATGTAAACTTTTTATACCAGAAATTGTGAATGTTGTCTACACCAGGTGTCTTCCAGTTGTGTGTTCTGTTAAC
>NW_019384496.1:495985-500386 GCF_000671375.1 Centruroides sculpturatus | reverse complement strand
TCCAATCGGAAGAAACGATCAAACGAGTATCGTTATCTAGAAAGTGTTATCGCTCATCTAACTAACGTGCTGTACATACATTTATCTTTATTTTATCAACGTATAATTAAGAAATGGTTTTGTCAATGTGTTACATAAACAGCATCACAACGTCAATCATCAAAACAATATTAAGGTGTCTATTACTAAAGGAAGACAGCAAGGAAATCTTTTAAAAGACAGTGAAGTGTTGTTTACTCAGAATGCAATGTATAAAAAAATTTTATAAAGAAAGATTTTATTATTATTATTATATAAAGGCCTAAATCTGTTTGTGTATGTGTAAGTGAATTCTTTATCACTCCTACTATTTTTGTCCACTCCAGGTGACATTTTGTTTTGTTGCTTTTTATGTTACAACAGATGTTAACATTTCTATAGATTAAGTAGTTTAACAACTCTACAATATCTTGGAATCTACTTTCTCATAAAAAGTATTTTATCATGCTTGACTGGGGAATTTCTAGTGTTCATATAATTTATATGTAGTATCTGGACTAAATAAACTTCACTTAATGCAGAGAATTTAATATGAGGTTTTTTTGGTGAATGCATTCCTATGCCTCTATTTCTTTTAATAGCAATATGAAATTAATGGTCACTTCCTGGTAACTAATTTCTTGACACTTGTCACTTTTTTAAACTATTTCCTTAATAAGTTTGTTCTGACCCTATGATTGTAAATTGCAGGTAGTAAATTAAAACATTCTGAGTTTAATTACTGATGTGAATCTCTGCTTTGCTGAGATCCACATCAGTAATGATCTCTGCACAGTACATACAGTTGACCTTTGATATGCCACCAAAGATTGGAAAATTAGAAAAGTTAGAAGGAAGGGAGTAACTGACAGAGTGATATTAGAAATTTGAAAAGACTGCAAATTGCTTGAGTTTTAACCACCAAATTGTTGAAAAAGTTGCCACTGAAATACAAATTGACCAAGGGACTGTTATGCCTAAATCCAGCTTATACAAGGAGTAGAGAGAAAGCACAAAAACTGCTAGATATTACATTAGAAACTCATGGCTAATAACTGGATAAATGATTGTCATTATGATGAAGTAAAAGAATTGTGAAAATGATTTTAATGATGTTCCATGGTAATTCTCATATGGAATGTGGATTTTCCACCAACAAAGTATGGTTAATGGAAAACCAAAAAGAAGAGATATTTGTAGCACAGGAAATTACACAATGTATTCATGTCAGCTAATGGATTGGGGAAATTGGATATGTCAAAATAGTTTATCCATGCAACTTGAATTGCAACCCAGAGATGCACGGAAGCTATGGTAGCTCATAAATAGGAAGATATAAGGCAAGAGAAAGAGTGGAGTGAGAAGTTGATGGCTGCAGAAATGGTGAGAGTTAAAAAAAAAAAAAAAGATTATGATTCTTGCAGAAGCTAATAGAGATTGAGGACATTAATACACATTTGGAAGAAATGCAAAAAGGTTTATTTTATTCTATAACTAATAAAGAGTATGATTATTTTATGCAATTCACAGTGAGTAAATATCACAATTTGGAAAAATTGTATTTGGTTTACATTATAAGGTTGATAGTGTCAATTTGAATTTCCTTATTTTAATAAAATTGTCATTTTGAACCTGTATGTGATATAGAATCTTCTGCACATGAAGTAACAATACACAAATTGATTAATCAAACTATTACAAAATATGATTTTTTTTTTTTTTTCAAGGGGAATTGAATAGTCTTATAACTGTGAGTTTTATTTGGTAACATAAAATAAATTGTGAACTGTTTTTAATTTATGCAGTGGGTTGTTTTCAGTTAGTTAGGGAAAAATGCAGGTTTTCATCCTGGAAAACTTGGAAATCTCAGGAAAAATGGAAATTGTTGGACACCCTGTAACCTAAAATATTATATAACAAGCAATTTTATATCTAACTAGCAGACCCCGCCACGCCTTGTTGTGGCTCAAAATGTATCTATTATAAATGTATAACACTTCCCCCGTGGGGAAAAATTTTTTCTTAGTGTACATTCTCTTGACGTACCCTATTAAAACGCAATCAAAAACGCAAAAACCCGCATCTAAAATAGTATAAATAGAAGCAGAGTTCTTTATGGTAAGCCTTCCCCATAAGGCTTACCGTAAAGAACTGTCCATCTCCCATGTTTAACGGAATAATATACACCCTATGTCCACCCTGAAGTTCCATTGTAAATATTGGTGAAATAATTTTTGAAATCGGATGAGTAGTTTCGGAGATTACCTGCTGCATACAAACTAACATACATACAAACATTACCTCTTTATAATATTAGTATAGATATAATATTTTCTTAGCTAATTTGTTCTGAGTTATATATTTGCAGAATAGACTGGCAATGAATCATTTTATAAACCCAACTTTAGTTTTGAAATTAAAAAGTTTTTGAAATACAATAGAAGTTTGTTAATTTGACATCTAAAGGACCAGGGTGATCCCAGATTACTGGAATTTTTTATATTTTCACAAAATTTGATAAGTTACATAGTCTGAACATTGCAAACATTTTTTTTTTTCTATAATCAGATTAAGTATTTTGTGTAAATGTTGGCATTGCCATTGAGTGTAAGTTGACAGTTGATATTGATGGCTAATATTGTCATGAGTTTGGTTGAATGATGAGGCATGTTGCCTAGAAGTCAGATTAGCCGAATGAATGACATTGGGAGAACAATTTGAGAAAGACTTGAGTTGTGGCGATCGTTCGCCATATTGTGCCTATATCAGACAATGGCCTTTGTTTAAGGTAAGCCAAACCGGTACACCGTCCGTTTGACCCGAAGGGGGCAATTAGCCCAGCAGGGGGAGAGAGGTGAGTATAAATAGGGAACAGGAGCGGCGAAAAAAGGGAGACGAAGAAAGGACAGACTCGAGAGTGGATCGACGGAAGTACGAGGTATACAGAAAACAAAGGAACGAGGACTGATCGGGACAACGAGAACAAAGGGAGAAAGAAACTCGTTGAAGACTTCGATCATAGTAACTTTTGTACGGTATTTGTATTTCATGTCTTGATTGTAATTCACGTGTGTCCGCGACTTAATTTTTGTAAGAAACGGATAGAATTACCGGGAAGTTATTGTATTACTTATTGATCCTTATGTTACTTAATTTCTGTATATTGAAATTAAATCTTACAGAGTGATTGAAGAGTGATTCCCAAATGAGTATTTGATCTAAGTGAGGTGCTATAACAAAATGAGATATTTTTCCCAATTACATCATTCTTGATCTTATGGTAAACCTGACGTGCTTGGCCACAGCTCTACCGTTGTCTTGACTTTCATCCCAAATTTTTAGCCTATCACATGTCCAAACAAATTCTGATTTGTATGCTAGATTATTATTGCACAATTTCAGATTGTTGGCTATTTTCAGAGGATGTTGGATTAATAATTCCTACTATATCATTTACAGTATTTATTGGTGTTCTTGAATAATGAAAAAACATATCTTTTAGATAAAAATTTGATGTTTGTAAATTATAGATTTTTAAAATCAAATCACTTATGAATGTAAAAATTATTATTGTAGAATTGAATCTAACAATATTATTTTTTTAATAATTAGCTAGTTCTTAAATTTATTCAATTAGGAAAATTTTAAAAGTTACTAAATGACAGTGGCGTGCAGTGACATTTGATGATAGGGAAGCTGTGCTGGTTCTAGATAGAATCATTGGAAGCATTATATGATATTTTGGTGTGTAGCATCCATGAGATAAACTGTGAGAGGTTGGTGCTCTTTAAAGCACATGCTGTAATCTGACTGGTTTATACTATTAAAATCTTTTCACTTTGGAAGCTATCTCATATTTGACAATAGAGCACTTCCATTGGTAATATGCATATACAGTAGACCCCCCTATAATGCTTAGATACGTTCCACGTTATTCGTGAAACGTTGTTCACGAATTTTACGTTGTAGGAATCATTAAATACATGAACCAATCGCAGCCCGACACGTGTGAAGTTTACGGACTAAGGCTGTTTGAAAGGTTTTCTTCTATAAAATTAACCGATTCTAGACTAATTCCACTCAACATTTCCAAAACACGTGTAATTTTTTGGGAATAATCTGTATAAACTATGCTATAAACAAAAAATTGTAGGATTACTTACCAAGTGTGCACCGTTTGACTACGCCGTTGCTCAAGCTTGTTTTCGTTGCAGAACAGTGCACGAAACGGCGGCCGCGATTACTGATAACGAATTTTTCGCAGAAAAATAACTTGACCTTTGGAGACATCATTAATATAAATAATTTTTATGGTCATTGAATAAGAAATGTTTCTTTCACAAGAAATGTATAAAATTACAGTGCTGTATTAGACTTACGGTA
>NW_019384496.1:429005-495599 GCF_000671375.1 Centruroides sculpturatus | reverse complement strand
ACTTTATTTGAGGTATCATACTTAGATCTGGTTACTAGCATAATAAATATCTCCACAGAATGTGAGTGTGTGGTCACTCTTAGCTTCATTTCTCCCCATAGACCTTACTGGCATGGGTGTCCCTGCCAGGAGCTTGTGCTCCAGCCTGCATTGCTGTATGGTTCAGTAAAATTACTGGGCTCTCCTACCACGACCAGGTGGTGACCATGGGAGAGATATTATTATCATCATTATCAATTCATTTCGATTATATATATAGATGGGAACTATAAATTCTTTTGTGGGTTGTTATGCAGGTCTCCTTATCGCTGAACATCAGAAATGCAAAAATGATTTGATGTTTTTGTTAAATACATAATCTGGGGGTCAATAAGAAGGCAAATATTCTATAAAGGGGTCGACGGGATAAAAAGTTTGGGGACCCCTAGTTTAAATGCATATTTATATTCTTTAATGGATCATGTTGAAATTGGGCTAATTCCACTGCCAGGGTTTCTGACCTGTAGTCTTTTGTTCTAAAGCAGGGATGGCCAACACGTAGACCGTGGTCGACCAGTCGACTGCAAAGGTTTTGAAAGTAGCCCGCGAAGCTAAAGTTGAACAATTTGCTTTCATTTAAATTAATGTTTAAAAATCTTAATTTGATAATCTATTCTTACAATAATAGACTGTCTTTGCAACGTACCCATACTGTTTGTATTTATCCCGATGAACAATGCAAATGAATGTTAATGCATGCGCATATAAAAATTTTAAAATTGTTTGCCCATATTCATAGTCGCCCGCAGACTACATTTTACCAAAAAAGTAACCCCTAAGGGATAATAGTTTGGCCACACCTGTTCTAAAGNGAAACAACGTTATAGGGGGTCAACTGTACAATAGCAATTTTATCAATTTTTCACATACAGTATAGAAATTTGTAATAATATTTTATTATAACTACATTATGTATCTTAATTTTAATTAATTCAAAGTATGTTAAAATATAAATACATATTGTGTGATTATTTTTATATTTTAGAAAATACAAGGGAAGCAGTGCTTCCACAGCTTCCATGGACGGCACGCCACTGCTAAATGAGGACTATTTTTTAAGACAATTATTTAAATTCAAATCTAATTCCTTGCTTATAAACTCCTTAGATATATATGATATATATTTACCATATAAATGTTAATTATTCACCATGTATACACTATACTAACAGACTCTGCCACGCGTTGTTGTGGCTCAAAATGTATCTATTATAAATGTATTTAACGGAATAATATACACCCTATGTCCACCCTGAAGTTCCATTCTAAATATTNAAACAGTAATTAAAATTAAACAGTTTAGCGTAATTACGATTAACTTTTTTTTTTTTTTTTTTAAACTTATGTTCTGTTGAACCTCCAATAACGGCCACCTCTTAAAAAAGGCCACCTGTAAACGGTTGTTATTTTCTCAGAAACAAAAAAAAGGAATACAAAATAACCTGTAAACAACGGCCATTAAAAAAAAAACAGATTCAGTCAGTGTCCGTTGTTCGGAGGTTCGACTGTATAAATGCTTCGTTAAAATTATTTATTTTTATTTCAGATTCCAGATCTTCTACAAAAAAGTTTACCTACAGAGCACGATACTTGTTTTCTATATACTGTTCATATGAAATTTTCTTCAGTTAATAACTTGGGAATATTACGAGATGCTGAAAATGTTGAAAACGGAACAAGTGAATATGGAATTTTAACAACAAAACAATTTCCAACAGTTAATAGCAATTATTTTAAGATAAATTAATGATTTAAATCTTACAATTCAACATTTATAATTCTGATTTACTTCTGTTTTATTAATTATAAATATTTTTAATATTATGAAAGTAACTACTAAGTTAAGTAACCAAAGTATTTATAATTTCATATAAATACTTAATAGTGAGTCATATCTTGAAAATTAATTTGTCTGGAAACAAAGATTGGCTAGAGATTTGGCTAACATAATTGGCAATGATCTGTACTGTAAGCTGGAGTTGCTGGTTTGTGTCCTGCTTTAGACTGATCTTTTCTAACATTATATTATAAATTTATTTATAGTTGTGAAATTTAACACAAGCTGGCAGCTTAACCATCTGCATTTAGTCCAAATTATGTAATATCTTTACAATTAAGTAGTTGAACTATAAGCCTGATTTTAAATCAGACAGTATCATTTATTATAAAATAAGCATTTTTTTAGAAATGATTTTAGGCTAATTAATTTTGTCCAGCATCAACACCCCAATTTATACTTAGTATAATATTTTGTTACTTTAACTTAGCAGTTACTTTTATGCTATTGAAATTTTTACTACATTTCATTTGTAAGAACGCCGATTAGGGAGGAATTTTATTCCCTACCATCGGGATGGTCTAAGGTCTAAGCGTATGTGGGTGGTGGTTTTGAGAGGCAGCAAAAGACAAGTGTTTTACAGAGGCAAACTGTTTATTCTTGATCAAAAATGTTTACATAAATTTTTTCGTAGGGAAGGTCCTTAGATTCCGAACTTTAAGATGTCTTCGGATCCGATCTGGTCCTGTGTTGTAGGAATTTTGGTTGTGATCAGGTCCTGTGTCGTAGGAGTTTTTGGTGGCGATCTGGTCCTGTTTCAAAGGGGTTTTTGGCGGCGATCTGGTCCAGTGTCGTAGGGGCCCTTGGACAGTGTTGAGAAAAATGTTCGAAGTTTTGAGAGACAGTACACAAAAGATGAACAGAGGTACAAAAAAACAGAGATACATGAACACAACAGAAGTCTAGTGGAAATCTCATTGTCCTTGGAATTGGTGTTTTTATAAGTTTTTCGAGATCAGCTTTTTGCTAATTGGACAGACCTTACATCATCGTTTTCTAATTGTCTCCAGGTGTAAATGGAGCTTTGTAAAGTTTGCGGGAAAGGTCAGCTGGAGATGGTTTATCTGACACCATCTTTTAGACTCTGATTGTGTTTAATTGTTGACTATGACACCTACACTCATTTTGATATTTTTTCTAGTTTCATTTTGCTTTCTAAACTGCATCTTAACTTTTTAAATTTTCTTTTTCTAAATCTAAAATTTTGTTTTTCCCTCTACTCTTTATGAGCGTTGACGTCAAAGTCCGGTGTCGCCGATTTGACACTTATATAATTTGTTTTCTTGACGATTGAACTTAACAAATTTTTACATGTCTTTCTTTTTGGGGGGGCTATTTCTGGGGCCTCACACATTACTTTGAGTCCACTAAAGACGGTATATATTAATATCTTATATCAGAATGCATAGTGAATTTATAATATTGATATACCAGAGCAAAAAGAGATCTATTCTCAGTCTACTTCTTCCATCTATACTTCAGCAATGCTTGCAATTTATGATTGCAGACTTTAGAACTGGTCACTATTTTAACTAAAAGTAAATTTTTCCCTTTGTCATTATTTTTGAAAAATGTCATTAAGAGTCTCTCTTGTAAAGATATTATTGTACAGTATTTATTCTATTTTAATGTGCACCTTTTTCAACTTTTTGAGAAGTTGAGAAATGAAGTGCACATTAGATTTAAAATATAAGTAAGGAACTGGAAGCAAAACATATTAAGTGACAGTATCATTTCAAGTATTATAGCATGTTAAACCTATTAACTCAATTTGAACAGATTTTATCATGGTTAATTGATTTTACTTTATTTGAGTGTCACCTATCTATTGAGATTTTGCTGATTTTAATAGTGAAATATATTTAAATTAACAAATTTTATTGGGTTGTTCGGAAAGTAATTTTGTTTTTTTTTTACCACTAGACAGATTAGTCGTACTTTTCCTGCCATTTTCATTTTAAACTGTATTATCATTATATATTTTGACAGCTAGCATTTTAAGGCTTATTTGTAAAAAATTTTGTTTGATTTTGTGCAATTGTTTATTTTTTGTGTCCTATTAAATATGTAAGATCGAAAGCAGCATTTTCGGCATATTTTGCTCTTTTATTACTGAAAAAGTAAGAATGCTGTTCAAGCGAGAAAAAAATTGTGTGACGTGTATGGAGAAGATGTATTGACAGAACGACAGTGCCAAAACTGGTTTACAAAATTTCGTTCTGGCAATTTCAATATTGAAGATGCACCACATTCTGGATGGCTAGTTGAAGCCAATGAAAACAAAATAAAGGTACTGATTGAAGCAAACTGCCAAATAACAACACATGAAATTACTAAGAGATTAAATTTGTCAAATTGAACTGTTTATGATTATTTGAAACAAATTGGTTTCATTTCAAAGCTTGATATATGGGTTCCAGATATTCTTAAAGAGAGATGCTCTCTGGTGGGATTTTAAGGTAATTTTTTTTAGCTTTTACCAGACAATTTAACAATTGGTTCAAAAGTGTACTGCCATAGAGTAAACAAATTGAGTAATATCATCAAACAGAAAAGGTGGCCAGAATTGATCAACAAAACAGGTATAGTGTTTTACCATGATAATATCAAATTTCACACAAGTTTGGTAACTGGTCAGAAACTGTTATAACTTAGATGGGACCTGCTATCACACCAACCATATTCGCCAGATTGAGCACACTCAGATTATTACTTGTTCCGGTCTATACAAATTTTTTTTAACTGTAAGACATTTACGTGAAATGACAATGTCAAAAATCACTTGGATCAGTTTTTTGTAAGCAACAATCAAAACTTTTATGAATGTGAAATCATGCTACTACCAGAAATGATGACAACANTCGGGGGTGGTCCGTCCGGATACCGTCCCTCCCCACCCGGCCGCCGAACCCATATTGTATAATGTATATTATCGTGGGCCCGGCCGAACCCGTAACGAGCCCGCTAAAAGAGACTCTCCTAGTGTCCGCGGGGTGGAAAGAGTTAAAAAAAAAAAATTATGGCCGGATAGTGGATAGAATAAGAAAGCTAAGCGATGCGGTAGATTAGCGCAGCTATTGGCGGAAACTTTAATGTATTCCAAAAGAGATGGCCAAGAAATACACTCGGTGTCGGTCACCAGGCCCTTGTAAAAACTAAACAAATAGCAGAAAGATTGCTTAATCTCCAATACGTGGTTACCATTTATGCGAAGAAGCGGACCGGCGGGATATACTTTGCGTATTCCGGAGTAAAGACATCCAAGAAAAGCGTCGATTTGTCAGCCAAGAGACGAAGAAAAGGAAAGGAGGCGCCGGGAAGCCAACTTTAGAAAAGATTTGGTGTAGAATGCCATTTGAAAGAATTTGCCGCCCGATGTACTTTACACAAGCTAACATTCGGCTTTAACAGACATTCTTATCCAAATTATCCCGTTCAATTTTATTTCTCCGCTTAAGGTCGTTTTAAGAAAATTCGTTTTTTTTGTTTCACCTAATAACCGCCGCATCCTACTTTAGAGCTAGTAGCGTGGCCAGGTAAGACTCCGCTAGCGCCGAAACTGGATGACAGTCGTTAAGTAAAGCCAAGAGATCCAAAAGGGACCCGACAGTGGCCGAGCGGTCTTCGTTCCCCAACACTGGCACTTCGGTGGTGGATTCGCGCCTGGCCAGGTGGAGTTTTCCGGGTTTCCTCCACGTCCGTAACGCCGGATAATCGGACGCACGCGTCCATATTCTGGTAACAAAAGCGCATTTCGAAGAAGCAAATGGCGCGATAATAATATAAAAAAAGAAAGGCACCCTTACCTAAAATAGCTATTAATCCTTTGAAAATATCATTTAAAAATATTAAACTACAATAATTTTAAATAAATGAAGCGTATGGAAGTAAATAGGTGGCATAATTCGATTCAGGTATTTAGTGACGTCTCTAGGCCAACCGGAAATTCGTAGAGCCGTCTATCTCGATATTTACGCCAGAACGGAGACGTCCGCGGGTTCCACCGTCTGGAGGAGAGTGATCGACGGACAACTGTCAGTGGGAAGCCGAACCACTCGGAGAAAGGAGAAATCGGTAATCCTCCTCTTTCTTCATTCTTCTCGTCTTTCTTCCTTAACAAAATTCCCGTTTTCAGTTGACCGTCGAATATTTTCCTCCCTCCCCGCCAGAAGACGCGCTCCGCCTCGATAACCGTCGATTGCTGATACCCGCTCCCAGCCCCGAACTGGGCGCAGAAGATATACCTCCGCTTTTCCAGGTATCTTTTTCAGGTATTTATCTTATCGTGTCCGAATTCAAATGATTTTTCCCACGGTCGTTGCAGGATGGTGCCGACGACTATTTGCTGGTGCCCGAATCCTCTCTAGACGAATCGGGAACCTCCTGCGACAAAATTGGCGTTTCGTACGAAGCCTTCTACCGGCAGAAGAACAAATGCCTGAAAGCCCGAGGATCGCGAGTGTCTCTCTCTTCTTACGCTTTATTCTAATTTATCCTTTCTAACCTCTTCTTTCCCATTAGATGTCTGAAGAATCAACCGTTGGACCTGTGGACTCGAGACAGGGTGAGTATTTTCGCTTATCTTTCCAACCACCGCAAATTCTATGGTACCGACGGAAATTCCGCAGGCCAAACTGCGCGCCGGACTGAAGGGCGATTATCTTCTGCGCTTCTACGCCCAACCTTCGCGCCGGCCCCTCCTGGTGGACGGAGCCCGCCGACGTCACTGGTTGGCCCTGGAAATGTCTGGAAATTCTTCCGCTCGTCTGCGTCTAGAGATGAACGCCGCCAACGTCAGCGTCCTGTCTCCGGGGTGAGTTCTCTTGCCGGTTTTTCTTTAGGATTTTCTGCATGGCTGACCGTTGCTCCTTTAGCCGTCGGGCCCAAATATCGTTCGTCGTCACCAAATACTTTGGAAGAGTGCCGATTATCGTCGCGCTGGTCACCAACACGGGTCTGGCTCCGGCCTCTTTCTCCGTATCCGCGACTGACTGTTCGTCCCGTACCTCCAGCGTCTCGGTCTCTCCCCAATCCTCCAGAAGCGTCGTCCTGGACCTTTCTCTCGACTCGGCCCGGATCTCGGAATTCTCTTGTTCGGGTAAGTCCCTTCGGTCGCAGTTTCGAAACCGACCAAAAAGATTCCATGACCAATCTTTTCCTAGTGGAAGTGAGGTCGGTCCGAAGTGGACGGACGGTGGCCTCCAGAGAAGCGCTCTTCCGAAGAGGACGTTACTGTTCTTGCTATCAGTATTGTCGATGTTCGGTGAGTTTTTCGTTTTCTCCCGCCTTTCGGTGGCTCTTCGGCTGCTTTTTTATTGGCTTTTTCTCTTCAGTGCGGTGACGACGGCTTTCGGTGTCGTTCCATCTCCCAGAAAGCGTTCGCTTCTTCCGGTTTTCGGGGTTCGCTTCCGGTGACGGCTGGTCGTCCGACGCCCCACTTCGCTATTAGACTGAGAATGGCGTCGGCGGTAATCGTCGTCTTCCTGGTTCTAGGTAAGTTAGTTTTAGTTTTTGTAACTCTTTTCCCCTAGTTCTTCTCTTCTCCTCTGTCTTTTCAGGATTAGCCAAGGAAATTGTTAGGCTGACCCTGTGGCCGGCAGCCGGACACTTCGGCATAAAGAGCTGTCTATTTGGCAGGAGGAAGATCGCCCGTTACTGGGAACCGGAGCTAAGGGAAGCCAGAGTAGTGTTCGAAGACGGACATCCCGTTCACCCGGACACGTAAAACGTCGCTTCTTCTTACTTTCGACGATGATATAAAAGTGTAACATCGTGTTTTATTTTCAGGAGAGAACGGGTTCGAACGATAAGCTACCAAGCGGAGTCGGCGCTGAACCTGCTCTTCTTCTTCGTTTGGCCATTTCTATTGTTGCATTCCATCTACGTTACGGTGGTGGGATGGAGGAGGGACCGAAAAGTAAACGATTCGATAAACGGCAATTCCGTGTCCTGTAAATCGACTGAACCGACTTTAATTTCAGGCTTATTCGGAGGAACGACCAGAATACAGAGAGGAGAAACTCTATTTACGCCAGAGATTTTCGGACGGAGAAAAACTGGCCAATTCTCTTTCCATGCGTAGTTACGTGGAGGCCAAAGCGCGAGTGGAAAGAATGGCGAAAGAACTTTCGACTTCCATTCGATAATGGCTGGCTTAAGAGAATAAATCCGAGTTTTCGTTCCCTTTAAAATTTTCTTGGCTCTTCCGTCATTTGGCAACGTTAAAATATCGCAAATGAAAATAGAGAAGAATTTTACGGTCACCTTACGTTGTTTACCACCCTGGCATCTTAATTACTAATACAGGTATACCTGGCCTTACGTCGGTAATTGGTTCCGGGAGAGGCGACCTAAGTCGAATCTACTCGTCGCTAGGCTAAACCGTAAATTACCATTCCCGGTTCTGCATTTTATTTATTAGTGCATTTTTAATAATATATGGTTAATAAGGATCTATTTTAAGCTTACAAATAAATTTTAGTTTTTAATAGAGTACAGAAAAAATTAATCTAAATTTACCAATGCGTGCGCTGTAAATACAGTACATACTTGTATATATTGCCGCGGCTTGCTCTTCCCACCGTGTCATTCGTGGGGTAGAGGTTAGCGGCTCGGCCTATCGAGCAGAGGTCGCCGGTTCAACCCTCACTGATGCAAGTTTTTTTTTGTGTGGGTAAGTTCTCCCGGTCTGAGAACTTATGTAAATACCAACCAATTACCACGTCTCTGTAGGATATAACAGCCAGCTGTCAGGCTGAGAGGGCTCCTTGTTCTCCTACTGCAAGCTGCAGTTGTACATTGTCTGAGTTAATAAATTCCTTTGTGTTTCTAACGACTGATTGCCGTTTGTTCCCGCGACAATATTTTAATAGGATTTTATGCGCTTTAAACGTTTTTCTGGTGATATTACGACTCGGATATTTGTAGCGGACGGACGTAAAGTCGAATAAAATGACTTAAACTTGATTTTTATTTTTCCGTCTACTTTTTTGACAAACGACGTAAGTCGAGGTATACCCGTATATGTCGGTCTACCTTTTTAGGGATCCGGCAATCTCGGACAACGATCGATCGAGTTTAAAGCCCGAAGTTGTTATAGACGCGCTGTTGCCAAACAACATATTGGCGCCTATTCGTCCAATGTTCTGTACGTAGCCGGGACGAATATTTGTCCGCTTCGATGCGTTCGAGTGGGAAAACTGCGAACATTCGGGTAGATTTGGCTAATCCCGAACATTTGCCGCATTGGTAAATGTCGCGCGCCCGACTGAATGAAAATGATGTTTTATCCATTTGGCCGTTCTGTCCAGAAAAATTTTATTTCCCGTAGAAAAAAGTTATTTGCTTTTTAGAAAAGTTTAACTAATACGTGCAGTTTGCCAGGGATAAGAAAGTTGCTAAATGAGGGCAGTTTCCAATATAAACGAAATTTAATTCTTTTCTACAGGGAATTAAATAAGTACAGCTATAAAATTTATTAAACTTCAACTTTATTCCGTTGTTACTTTTATAATAAAACTAGCTGACCCCGTCACGCGTTGTTGTGGCTCAAAATATATCTGTTATAAATGTATAACACTTCCCCCGTGGGGGGAATTTTTCGAAAAATCCCTTCATAGTGTACATTCTCTTGACGTACCCTATTAAAATGCAATCAAAAACGCAAAAAACCACATTTAAAATAGTATAAATAGAAGCAGAGTTCTTTACAGTAAGCCTTAATCCTGTCCATCTCTCCCCCCCCCAGTGCGGGAAATTTTGACATGTATATTATATAAAAACACATGCGCATTCGAATGCAGCATTGTGTCAAAATTTCAAAGGAATTGGTAGGAACAAACGAACATTACATTTTTATTTATATAGATAGATGATGATCTGCTTTAGTTCATCCTCACAGAAAAGCATAATGCCTCACAGAAAAGCAAAATTAGGGCGTCGTACTCGTAGCCTCACAGAAAAGCAAACTTAGGCGTCGTACTCCCATCTGTTGAACATAGAAGCCTTAGCCCTAGATGATATGTTTTAATTTATATGAATGTTTACGGAATAATATACAGCCTATGTCCACCCTGAAGTTCCATTCTAAATATTGGTGAAAGAATTTTTGAAATCGGATGAGTAGTTTCAGAGATTACCCACTACATCCAAACTTACTTACTTACTTACAAACATTACCTCTTTATAATATTAGTATAGATTTAATTTTTCTGAGAGCTTAAAAATCTGGTAACCTATTTATTTGGAAGCTTAAATGTAATAAATAAATAAAAAGTTTTCTGTCAATTTTTGTAACAGAATTTCAATTTAAAATTCTCTATTGTGATATTTTTCATTCAGTTTCAAAATTTTCATTTCAAATATAAAAGTTAGTGTCTTGAAATAAATCAGACTATAATGGGTTGTGATTGGCTTTTATGTGTCAAACACACTGATCTACCATCACATTTTTATTCTTTTTTATATAATTATGCCACAAAACAATTATATTTTACTGCATGGTAATTGATGATTCAAGTTACTTTTTTGGGTAATGACAAAAAGGCATAAATTAAACAGCAAACTTTATCATTCACCACAACAAAAAACAAGTTTTATTTTCATTCATTGTAGAGATTATGAGTTTTGCTTTTATGCATCTCTACATTCATTTTGCACATAACTGAAATTGATTAGGACACAAAATTGCAATTTATAAAGTAACTCAGATATTATCAAAGAGCACATTCTATTTTCTCATATTTCTTGTTCAGTATATGTACATCTCTTTTCACTTTGTCATATTTTTCTAACTGTAATAATGTGTTATTTCATATGGCACAGCAATAGTTTAGTTTGTGGCTGCTTCATGTTTAGCTTATTTAGTTTGAAAAGGTTCTTTTCTTATTCTTACTTTTCTCCTTTTTCATGTTTTGCTGTCCTTTCTTTTTTATTATCCTAAAACAGTTCTCTATCACATGTTTTCTTTTTCTATCATTCTTTCCCCATATCCAACCCTTTCTTAGATTAGACTCTTAACTTTTGGGGAGAACTGGTTAGACAGATATAGAGATCTGTTGAGGACTGCAGAAATTTTAAAAAGATTTGTGCTTCAAGTGGGGACAAAGGAAGAGTGATGGTATGAGAGCAGAAGGGAAGGTGTTGAGAAAAAAAAAAGAGAGAGAGAACTCTTGTAACCATGTGTTTTCTTGGAAGATCTGAATTTAAGAGCAGTGAATAAAGTGGATATTTGCAAGTTCAAACAAATTCCAAGGTTGTGTTTGACAGGAAGGTAGTTTTCAAGCACCTGGACCAAAATGTTTGTCTCATGATTGTCCAAACAGTGTTGTCACAATTTATCAGAACTGAGGATTAATGATTTATTGGCATATGTGAGGACATTTTTGTTTATGCTACTCATTCTCTTGACAGATCCTTTAGATATAAGTATAAATTTTGCCGGAGATGACAAACCACACAAGGAGCATAACAGTAATTGACTGTTTCAACTTTATTACACCAGGAAATGCATTTCAAACTTTCTGCCCCTTCTCAATCCTTTATTACAGATCTTTGACTATTTCTTTCATCTAGTGGTCACTAAGGCTACGGTTACTATGGATGTGAATTCTGACGAAATTTTGTTCTGACGAATTCGTCCTAACAAACAAATACATGTTTTCCAATGAGAGTGTTTACTTTGGCAGTGAAGGGCATGTCAGAACACGCACGATGTAGTCAGAACCATTTGAGCGTTCAAACGAGTTTGATTTGTTCATGCGTTCTGACGTTGAATTTCAAGTGTTTTGGTTTTTCAACATGGATATTGATAAATTGATTAGTATTGTGTTCCGTAATAAGTGTTTGTGGGACATGAAAGACAAAAACTATTAAACAAAGATATTTCTCAGCAGAGGTAGCTCTCATACTGAAATACTCGAAAAACTTTTGTGGGTTGTTCACACAAATCTTGATATAACATTTGGAACCTCTCCCTTATCGTCTCTTGTGGAAAATAAGTGGTTAACATGCTCTGTTTTCCCACCACCTATCAACAATAACTTAATTAATTAATTAATCAACGGATTTTCAAGAAAATAAAACTCAAGTTTGTCCATTTTGCTGGGAGGCAGAAATGTACTGACTATCAGAAAATGCTCACAGTGTAACCACCTTGTTCTGATGAGGATTTCGGATGTACTCGTCAGAACAAAATTTCATCAGAATTCGCATCCATAGTAACCATAGCCTAATGTAACTAAGAAATAGACAAAGATCTGTAATAAAGGATTGAGGAGGGGCAGAAGGTTTGAAATGCATTTCCTGGTGTAATAAAGTTGAAATAGTCAATTACTGGTATGCTCCTTGTGTGGTTTGTCCTCTCTAGCAAAATTTATGCTTATAACTAAAGGACATTTTTGTCTAATGATGAAAGGTTGGAGCTGCCAAATGGAGTCTACCAAAACAAAAAAAAATGGGGAAGGGAAGTCAACCTTCTTTCAGGTACTGTTTCTTGTCAATCAAACAATGAAGAACTTCTGTTCCTTTTGTCTCTATCCTTTACAATATTTTCCTTTTCTATAATTTGCCTTTTACTAATCACATTTATTTAGTTATAAGAATTAGAATAAGTTTCATGTATTTTATTGTGTAATCTAACTTATTACAAAAAAACACAAATAAATTTTGCTGTAATTTTATTATACTAATTTTTTATTTATTTTCAGTTTTTTGGATTTCCAGTTTTCACAGCAAAAACTGCACTGAAAATTGATATAAATATTGAATCTGTAAAAACTTGTATGAAATTCAGTAATGATCAGTTATGTGCTATCCAAGTATTTCATCAATATATATTTACAGAAATTCTTCAAATAGATACTAAAAGATTTCAGTTTGATCCAAAAACAGCCGAGTTCTCTCTATATATTGTTCCAATTATAAAAAATGGTAATTAAAATTTTTTCCATATTAAGATTGTTTTATATAGTATTTCATAAAGAGTTATGTTTTGAATTTATTTTGAAAGTATTGGTTAGAAAATTATTATAAGGAAATTTTAGTCTGTTTTTAGAAATAAGTAATATAAAAAATTTTTATTTTTCTCATTAATCTGTTGAAAAAAATTAAATAAAACTTCATTTAATGCAGAGATGGGAGATGTTTTTTGATGAATACTTTTCTTTTATTTCTTTTAATAGGAATATGAAATTAATGGTCACTTCTTAGTAAATAATTTCTTGACACCTATCACCTTTTTAACTATTTCTTTAATTAAAGTCTGTTCTGACCCTGTGATTGTAGATTTCAAATAGTAAATTAAAACATTCTGAGTTCCATTACTGATGTGCGTCTGTGTACAGTACATACAGCAGATCTTGGATATGTCACTAAAGACTGGAAAATTAGAAATGTTAGAAGGAAGGGAGTAACTGACAGAGTGATATTAGAAATTTGAAAAGACTGCAAATTGCTTGAGTTTTAACCACCAAATTGTTGAAAAAGTTGCCACTGAAATACAAATTGACCAAGGGACTGTTATGCCTAAATCCAGCTTATACAAGGAGTAGAGAGAAAGCACAAAAACTGCTAGATATTACATTAGAAACTCATGGCTAATAACTGGATAAATGATTGTCATTATGATGAAGTAAAAGAATTGTGAAAATGATTTTAATGATGTTCCATGGTAATTCTCATATGGAATGTGGATTTTCCACCAACAAAGTATGGTTAATGGAAAACCAAAAAGAAGAGATATTTGTAGCACAGGAAATTACACAATGTATTCATGTCAGCTAATGGATTGGGGAAATTGGATATGTCAAAATAGTTTATCCATGCAACTTGAATTGCAACCCAGAGATGCACGGAAGCTATGGTAGCTCATAAATAGGAAGATATAAGGCAAGAGAAAGAGTGGAGTGAGAAGTTGATGGCTGCAGAAATGGTGAGAGTTAAAAAAAAAAAAAAAGATTATGATTCTTGCAGAAGCTAATAGAGATTGAGGACATTAATACACATTTGGAAGAAATGCAAAAAGGTTTATTTTATTCTATAACTAATAAAGAGTATGATTATTTTATGCAATTCACAGTGAGTAAATATCACAATTTGGAAAAATTGTATTTGGTTTACATTATAAGGTTGATAGTGTCAATTTGAATTTCCTTATTTTAATAAAATTGTCATTTTGAACCTGTATGTGATATAGAATCTTCTGCACATGAAGTAACAATACACAAATTGATTAATCAAACTATTACAAAATATGATTTTTTTTTTTTTTTCAAGGGGAATTGAATAGTCTTATAACTGTGAGTTTTATTTGGTAACATAAAATAAATTGTGAACTGTTTTTAATTTATGCAGTGGGTTGTTTTCAGTTAGTTAGGGAAAAATGCAGGTTTTCATCCTGGAAAACTTGGAAATCTCAGGAAAAATGGAAATTGTTGGACACCCTGTAACCTAAAATATTATATAACAAGCAATTTTATATCTAACTAGCAGACCCCGCCACGCCTTATTGTGGCTCAAAATGTATCTATTATAAATGTATAACACTTCCCCCGTGGGGAAAAATTTTTTCTTAGTGTACATTCTCTTGACGTACCCTATTAAAACGCAATCAAAAACGCAAAAACCCGCATCTAAAATAGTATAAATAGAAGCAGAGTTCTTTATGGTAAGCCTTCCCCATAAGGCTTACCGTAAAGAACTGTCCATCTCCCATGTTTAACGGAATAATATACACCCTATGTCCACCCTGAAGTTCCATTCTAAATATTGGTGAAATAATTTTTGAAATCGGATGAGTAGTTTCGGAGATTACCTGCTGCATACAAACTAACATACATACAAACATTACCTCTTTATAATATTAGTATAGATATAATATTTTCTTAGCTAATTTGTTCTGAGTTATATATTTGCAGAATAGACTGGCAATGAATCATTTTATAAACCCAACTTTAGTTTTGAAATTAAAAAGTTTTTGAAATACAATAGAAGTTTGTTAATTTGACATCTAAAGGACCAGGGTGATCCCAGATTACTGGAATTTTTTATATTTTCACAAAATTTGATAAGTTACATAGTCTGAACATTGCAAACATTTTTTTTTTTCTATAATCAGATTAAGTATTTTGTGTAAATGTTGGCATTGCCATTGAGTGTAAGTTGACAGTTGATATTGATGGCTAATATTGTCATGAGTTTGGTTGAATGATGAGGCATGTTGCCTAGAAGTCAGATTAGCCGAATGAATGACATTGGGAGAACAATTTGAGAAAGACTTGAGTTGTGGCGATCGTTCGCCATATTGTGCCTATATCAGACAATGGCCTTTGTTTAAGGTAAGCCAAACCGGTACACCGTCCGTTTGACCCGAAGNTAATATTAATAATCAGTTAAAGGAAAATCAAAATATCTAATGATGATCATAATTTGAACTGATAACAAATTTATATTATTATTTATACATAATTGTATGAGAAGAAAATCTTCACTATACACTTTTTATCTTCATGAATGTCTAATAATTTTAATTCTTGATACAAATATACTGAACAAATCTTTACTTCTCTGTTAAGAACACAGAGAAAACAATATAATTTTTCAGCTGTATAAATTATAATGAACTAGTAGCCCAGGCCACCCCCTAGTGGGCGTTCTTGCAGCAGCAGTGTCATTCCATGGTATAAATAATAAATTCATATCAATGGGAGAGAATAATAAATAATAAATTCATATCCCATGGGAGAGAATTCCCCTCCCCACGGGGAGGAGAACCATGTCCTTATAGATTATCTTTAAATTTTTCCCCTTCCTATGGGGGAATCCCCCTCGGAGAATTTATTTCCTTCCTTGTGGGGGGGAGTTAGGTTTACCCCAACAGGAAGGGCATTCTAGCAGCAGCGGTGTCATTCTATGATATAAATAATAAATTTATATTACAAATAAAAATAATAATATACTGAATTTCTCTTGGCATACCCCTACTAAAATGCAGCCAAAAACGCAAAAAACTGCATCTAAAATAGTATAAATAGAAGCAGAGTTCTTTACTGTAAGCCTTAATCCTGTCCATCTCCCCCCAGTGCGGGAAATTTTGACATGTATATCAATATATAAAACACATGCGCATTCGAATGCAGCATTGTGTCAAAATTTCAAAGGAATTGGTAGGAACAAACGAACATTACATTTTTATTTATATAGATAGATGATGATCTGCTTTAGTTCATCCTCACAGAAAAGCATAATGCCTCACAGAAAANTAATATACTGAATTTCTCTTGGCATACCCTACTAAAACACAGTCAAAAATGCAAAAACCGCATCTAAAATAGTACAGTAGAATCTGAGTTCTTCAGGGTAATCCTTGACCCTCTCACCCATGGGGGAATTTTAAAAAATCCCTTCTTAATGTGCATTCTCATGGCATACCCTAGTAAACTGCATTTTTTGTTATTTTAATATTGTTATACAAAAACCTGAGTTTATTGTTAATTTAAATAATAGCTAGGGACACTCCCTAGTGGCCATTCTAGGCATACTGTTACAGATATACAGACACGTGATCAATGGCTTAATCTAATAATATAAGTCATATCATTAATATGTGATGTATGATATATGAATTGCACATGTCAGTTTCATATTACCTGTGTAGCTTTTGTCATAAATAAATTTGTTGTTTTTATTCCATTCATTTAAAAAACTACATAATAAAGATAAATTCAGAATAAATATAAATAAGAAATAATTAAGATTCTTCCTTTCTGAAGTATGATTTTCAACACTATTAAAAGAAAAATCTTTTCTGTAGTCTTGTTTGTTTATTGTGTTTAGAGAATTCATGTCATTATGAAGAGAATTTCTATGGAGTACACAAATATATCTGAACTCTAAATAAATTATATATATTTGTATGTACTGATATTATATTTTAACTTGTCTTTTCAGATGAATGTAATTCTAATGGAATTGACTGGAACTTGATAAATCTAGTTTGTTGTCACGTAAATACAGAAAAACAAGAATTGATTAAAAGGAATAAAAATGTAATAAATTCAAAATCATATGATGATGCTGTAATATATACTTGGTATAATGATACCAGAAGAAAACATTTTTTTTATGTTAATGAAATTTTACATCAGAAATCACCATTATCTTGTTTTCCATCCAAAGAATATAAGAACTATAAACAGTACTTTAATGATAAATACAGTGTTGAAATTGAAAATGAAAATCAATTTCTTTTATCTTGTGGTTATATTAATAATACATTTTGTACAAAAATAACCTCTAGATATTCAGATCAATATGGCAAATCACTGAAAAAAAGTAGCATTGAAAAACTGAAGAAACAAACAATTGTCAATCTTGTTCCTGAACTTTGCATTATTATACCTTTATCATATTCTTTTTTCAGAAAGATTTTAACACTTCCTTCGGTTTTATATCGATTGAGCTCATATATTCAAGCTGATCAGTTTCGTTTTATAATTGCTAAAGAGGCTAACATTGGTTTGGCTGAACTTCCACCTGATTTTAAATGGCCAACTTTTGAATATAATAATTATCATCAGAAGAGTTCTGAAAATTTATCCAATTTACAAAATGCTGTTAATAACAGAAACAGTCAGATAAGCACAGAAAAAATCAAACTTGGAAAATGTGAAGTATCAAAAATTAATCTGGATTACCAAGAAGATTTAAGTAATTATTGTGGTCCAAACCCTGAGGAAATATTGGCTGCTTTTACTTTAATTCGATCTCAAGATTATTTTAATCTAGAAAGGCTGGAAATTATTGGTGATTCATTTTTAAAATATTCAGTTAGTGTAAACTTATATCTCAAATATAACTTGGATGAAGGAAAATTGACACAATTAAAAGCTTTAATAGTTAGTAACTACAATCTTTACCAATTATCAAAATCAAAAAATTTAGAAAAATGTATCATTGGACAGAAATTTGACTTTAAAAGAAATTGGTTACCACCTTGTTTTACTGTTAAAAAGAAAGAGAATACTACTAAAAATATCAGTACTGGAATAACAGATCAGAATTTATCTGATAAATCTTTAGCTGATTCTGTAGAGGCTTTAATTGGTGTCTATCTATTGAATTGTGGATTTCATGGAGCTTTAAAATTTATGTCATGGTTAAACTTTAAAATATTTGATGGTGTATCTTTGAATTCAAATTATTTACCAATGGAAATTGAAACCATTGATGGTACAGAAGGTGAAAGAAAACTATCTATTCATCCAAAACATTATGAATTTGAAAAGTTGAAAATGAAGAAGTTTGAAGAAAAAATTGGATATACATTTAAAGAAAAATTGTATTTATTAGAAGCTCTCACTCATGCTTCTTATTATGAAAAAGGCAGAAATTACAATTGTTATCAGAGATTAGAATTTTTAGGTGATGCGGTTCTTGATTACATAATAACTCGATATTTGTATGAAGATCCAAGAAAACATATGCCAGGTGTTTTAACAGATTTACGTGCAGCTCTTGTCAATAATCGTACTTTTGCAGTATTGGCTGTGAAACAGAAATTTCATAAATATCTTCAAAGTAATTCAGAGAACCTTTTTAAGGTCATTGATAGATTTGTAACAAAAGTTATGGAAAGTGAAAATATTCAGGTAACCATAGTAATTTAATAATAATATTTCTCATATTTCTTTTTTGATAAATTTTATTAATGTTTTAGGATTTTCTTAATGAAACGGAACAAATGGATGATATATATGAAATTGAAGTACCAAAACCTTTATCTGATATATTTGAATCAGTGGCTGGGGCTATATATATTGACAGTGGAATGTCTTTAGAAACTGTGTGGGATGTTTATTATCCAATGATGAAATCAAGTTTTGGTAATATTTTGGAACTATTTTAGTAAATTATTAATTTATTAATTAATATAAACATTGTTTTCGCATTTCAAATAAATATAAATGAAAAGAAATAATATATTAACTAAAATAGTTTTATTAGTGAAATATATTTAAATACAAACATAACAATTTCTTCCTAACAAATATCTTAGCTTACCAGCATTTTTCACAATACATTGGATTATCCATTTTTTTTTTTTTTTTTGTTATTTTTTATGCCATTTCAGATGAATTGCTTAGAAAAATTACTGTAAAATTTTAATGTTAATACAGTTATCACTTTAGTGATAATGAAAACAAGTACTTTCAATGTCACATAGACATCTTCCTCAGGAAGATTAGAATGTTTTAAAACTTTTTAATTTAAAACTAATACTAACTAAAACTAATGTAAAATTCGATTTGCTAAAAGAGCACAATTAAATTTGTAAATATCAAAATTTGAACATAAATATTAGTATACTATATTTTCAATATACAGTAGAGCGTTGTTTATCCGAAAACCAATCAATTGAAAGTGTTCCAGTTGGACTGTGTTGTGCTGAATTGAACATTTTTTATACTAGATTAACTTCCAAAAAATTTTTTTTGTTTTTATATTTTTCAATATATTTATTTTGTTTGTACAAAATAAAGAAATAATTTTTAACAATACAATAGTCATGATTATTATTTTTAAAAATTTATGTTAGGCTTAACATCAATGAAAATTCAACGCAAAACGACACGCAACGGAGAAAAATTTCAACATGGGATAGATTAATATTTTTTTCATACATGATTGGTTATCCGAAAAATAACTTATCTGAACAACCCCAATTGATTTGGATAAACAACTCTCTACTGTATTTCAATTAATCTACCTGAGGAAGACGTCTATGCAATGTTGAAAGTACTTGTTTTTATTATCACTATGAAAATATAGTTAATAGTAAATTATCACTTTAGTGATTAGCACTTTAATGTTAATAGAGTTAATACATCATTGTTTTGATGTTGAAAGACAGTTTTGTTTATTTCATATATAATTATTGGTGTGAAGAATATAGTTTATTTAATGACACCATAAAACATTAAATTAAACATGATGGCAAGAATAAATTCATAATGGACAATCTCCTTCATATCCAAAAATGTCACTAGCAATATTTTAATGTTGGAATTTTGGCTGTTTCTCTCCACTCTCTTTATTTAACTATCAAAGCTGTACACTCAAGTTTCACTGCCAATAATAGAGAGGTTACGACCATCATATTCAGCCCAAAACATGAACGGCGGACGGTTGAGTGCCGCCATCTGGCAATTCTAGATGGTCGATAATGGCGTTCGCTACGTCTAGCTTGGCAAGTAGAAGATCGGTTTAAACGTCTTTATTTTTTTGTGTTTGGGGTTAAAATTATGACCTATTTTATTAAAATAATGATTATTTAAGCATTTATGAATAATATTGTAAAGATACAGATGATTTTAATCCAGAAATTATTTAATTATTCAATTTTTTAGCGAGCAATGCGAAGTGCCTATAGAATTTACATATATTTGTCTTCATAATAGCCTATCTTAAGGTAGGCATTTTCTACCATCGATAGCTTAATACGTTTGTAAATTTTCTAAAAATTAATTTTCTGAATTTACATAAGCCACTACTTCCCTCGACAAAGGTATGAGGTAGTCCTATCATCCGATTGTACGGCACCACGCTAATTAAAAATAATTATTTAGTGTTATTAAACATCCTATAAATACTTTAAAGTAGTTTAATTTGTTTATTTACCTTCGCTGATAACCCTCAATGTCAAATGTATCCGCCATTTTTTCAACAAATTTCCCATTAGTTGATGCGCAATGTTCACTGAGTCACATGATGTTGTGAACGTGCACCACAACGATTTTTTCTTGGGGTTAAAACGTAAACCGTGTACTTCTGTTTGCAATGTATAAGTAACGTTTGAACTTGCGCCGCAACCTCTCTAATGACATTGTCAGCCCAACTTGGACCAGTATCAAACATTTCCAACTTGTTCTATGAGATTTCCAGATGGATTTGTTTTTGCTGATCTATGAGAAAATGAGGAACAAACTTTGTTGGTTTATGTCTCAGCCTAAGATCTTTCATTGTGATGATTCTAAACTCAGTAAAGTGACACATGCAGAAAATGTCACATCATGCCAGAAACTATACAACACATCACTTCCGGTTGCAAGCTCTTGGCACAGACAGATTACTTACATAGACACAATCAAGTAGCAAATATAATACACCAAGAGCTTGCAAACAAACACAAATTGGTAGATATCCACGAACCATACTACAAGTATATTCCACAGACAGTATTGGAAAACAACACACACAACATGTACTACGACAGAGCCATAATTACAGATAAAGACCACAACAGACCAGACATCACACTCATGTGATTTTATTTTGTGTTTGTCAATACATTATAGACATAGCCATTCCAAACACTCACAATGTACAAAACACATGCACTGAAAAAATTAGCAAGTACACAGAACTCGCCCAGGAAATAAGGCATCTATGGAGGATGGATAGGGTGCTTATTGTACCTGTCATTCTCTCCTGTACAGGTGTGATACCACACACACTACACAAAAGCCTGGGAACATTACAATTGAATAGAAGTACATACATCACACTACACAAAAGCCTGGGAACATTACAATTGAATAGAAATACATACATCACACTACAGAAGGCAACTATATTGAATACATGCCACATTGTTAGGAAATTCCTGAATACAGACACAGACACACTTATTTAATTTTTGTTTTTGGTTGCTATGCCTTGACTCTGGTCCGGCATAGTACACAGCCACCAGTGTGAACCGAGTAACCCACTAAACCCAACATAATAATAATAATAAAACTGCACATGAATACTATTAAGAGTTTCATGCAAGATATTGCAGTTTTAAAATATTGTCCAAACACTTGTTGTCAGAGGTGAAAAGGGGGTTTTAAATGCAATAAAATTAAATAATAAATTGGATAAATTAATTTAACTCATTAATACATGCTACTAAATTTACTATTATTGATGTATTTTAAAATGTTCAATTAATTTATGTTCTTTTTCAGATATATGTGATAACATACCAAAATCATTTGTTAGACAGTTATACGAATTATATCCTAAAACTAAATTTTCGTAAGTACTAGTTTATATATATATTTAAAATATTTGTGCAATTTAAATTCCTAGTAGTGTGGTCCTATACTCTGTATTGAATACCAATCAGATCTACTGTAAAACATTCAAGCCAAAATCAACACTACCAATAAAGTATCAATAGTTTACAGTTTTTACAAAAATAATGTACTGAGGATTTTTAGTGGTCTCTTGGAATTCTACATAAATCTTGTTATGTACATCTGATTTTGTATGGATTATATAATATACAGAGTGATCATAATTAAAAACTAATGTTCAAAGCTCTGTCAAATGAAGTAGTGGGCAAATTTCAAGCAAATTTGGTATCCATTGTCCTGAGTATATGGTTTCAATTAGTAATAGCATATATAGCAATTAATTTGAATGAAAAATTGAATGAAATACCAGTAATTCTGAATTCTGTGACTTTTAAGTTTTCACCTTAGGGAAGTCCAGCTCATGCAGGTTTTGTTGTATAAGCCTGCCTTTTTTTTTTATTATTAGTATTATACAATGGGTTAATGAACATAATCCATTCCGAGACTTTGTTCGTTAACAATTATTGATATAGGTTTTTATGGGAATTTGATTAATTCATTCTGGAGACCCCAAAAACTATATACTTTTTTACTATGTTTATTTATATGTAATAGTAAAAATACATATATATGTAGTCTTGCATCTTTATTAGTCATGTTTTTTCCGTTTGTGGGGGTTAAAGAATCTGTCCAATGTCAATTGCTTTTCTCTTTCAGGATTTTTTGGAATTAGTTAATAGTATTGTAATTGTAGAGATCCCAACTCCGTTAATCTGATTCTGGTTTGGATACCACTTGGATGATCATTGTTCAAAAGATCTTTAGTAGCAGATGTCAACATTGGTCCTCTTTTGTCTTCCTCTTTTTCAAAAGAAAACACATCTCGCTGAGTTTCTTGGTATTCTTCATTTGAGAGTTCTTGGAGTTCTGTCGTCAAATCAGTTTCAGGTTCCAATATGAGCTCTAAAATGCTCTTTATTTCTATTTCTCAGATGTGATTTTCATTATTCCATTAGCAGCTTGAGACTTCTTGATATATCTTTCATAGCTAAGATTGTGCCTACTGTAGACCTGTTCAAGCCATATTGCCTAGCAACATCAAACATCTTATGCCCACTTTCTACCTTGGCTATTATCTCTTACTCAGTTTCTATGGTGAGCACAGTTCTTGACACACCTCTTTTTAGGCTCGATAATATTATCAGTTTCTTTTTTAAATAAAAAGTTCAGAAAAGCACTGACCAAAATTCAGAGAACAGAAATCAACTAGCCCACAAAAAATTATTTAAATGCAAGGCCCAGATGAAATTTGAAATTTGGTATTAAAACCTTAATGAATATCCGATGGGACTAGGGTTTCTCATTTCCCGGTCTTTTGCTTGTCCCAGGATCCCAGGACAGAATTAATTATTTTTAAGATATACAAAATATCATGAAATCAAATGATATAATTATTTTTCATTTTTTAAAGTAATTTAATATGCTCTGCAACCTCCAAAATCATATTAATAATGCTGTGTAAGATACATATTAAAAATTACCTTTGAATTACATAGAAATTTTCACAAATAGAAAAAATTTATTAAAGTTTGCTGGAAACTGCATACAATAACCACAAAAAATAAATGCTTTGAATTGAGTTGAAAATTTTTTAAAAAATGAACTTAAATCAAACTTTTAACTTAAAAGGTAATTTCTGTTTTTTAAATAAAGCATGTTACAAAAATTTACAATAATATTTTGTATTAAGATTTTAAAGAGCAAAGATGGTCAATATTCTGATCACTCAATCTGGTTCTTATTTTAGTAATAAGAAGTCCTGCTACCGAGAATGATCTTTTCGATTCAAAATTGATGTGGGTGGCATCGTCTTTAATGCATTTAAGAGAAGACAGATGTTATGTTTTTTCACTTGTAGCCTGGAAGATTTCGAGATTGTAGTGCTTCTTTCGCTCTCTAGTATTCTTGATTTGTCTACCTTGACTGATTTAATAGCAGCATCAAGCTTATGGCCAATAATTCTGAAATTCGTTTGGCTTTAATAATCAGGTTTATGAAGAAAAACTTCATACTTGCAGACTTCGTACTCATTTGTATCCTTGCCCAATTTGCACAACCTGGCTTTATGCAGTTATCGAAGCTATCAGGCATGGTTAAAAATTAAGGCAACATAAGTAAAATTATGCCAGATATTGCAGGTTCTGACAAGTAAAGAATTTTCAGAGTCATGCCACAAATAATCTACATATTGATTATTGACCATTTGTGATATGCCATAACAAGGAAAAATTAAAAAAATTAATAAGTAGGTTTAAAATTAATAAATACAAATGTATTCTGACAGTTTATGAGTTAATTATACTTTCTATTTGCAAAACTTCCTCAACCTTAACACAAAATAGTGAACTTTTAAGAAATTTGTGGGATTTCCCGGGTTAAAAAAACAACCAGATCCTGGGATCTCATTTGAGAAACCCTAGATGGGACAGTTAAACTTTTGCCTTTTGTAAATAAACCCTGACGCAAAACTTAACAAGTGCCCGTCTGACACTCTTGCAAAGACTATAAAAAATTATTTGTCAGAAAGGTAAACAAAAAACTGGAATTACAAGGCAGAGTTTTAAAATTCAGAGGAATACTATCTGATCGGTATCAGGTTGAGCAACGATGTTGATGTCTCCCGCTCTGCGAAAGGTTTCAAATTGTTACCTGAAGACAAGGGAAAATCAATCAGTATTCATTATTTTGTATCTCTTCTTTTTATGTTTATTCAGTAAAGTGTTCATTGTCCGATCATAAAAATCTTTCACAAAAGTGTTTGCTATCCAAACTGTTCATTACCAATCACCCAATGTATAAATTATTATTTGGTTAAATCTGTTAGTATTTTATGTAGATTTTATTTTTATTAATTTGTTCATAAGAATAATATAAAGTATTTTATTACAGAAAACCCAAACCAATGGATGATGGAAGTGTTAAAGTGACAGTAACTGTTAATGGAAATATTGAGTTTGAAGGTTTTGGTGCAAACAAAACTGTTGCAAAAAAAGCTGCTGCCAAAATGGCATTAAATTCTCTGAAAAAGATACTATGAAGGTATTCAATAATAAATTTTTAATCTATTATTTAAAGTGAATCATGGTGTTTCTTTTCAGAATAATTTGTTATAAAGGTTGTATTTCAGGACACAAAAAAATTATATATATATATATATATAAAATTTAGTATGGATAACCACACTGCATATATATCACAAAAACATCTTCACAATATGCACCATTGTTTATCTCATACTTCCTGAATGACCATTGAAAGCATGACACTTACATGTATACAGTTTAAAATATATTGTGTCAAACATTACAAAAAAAAGAAAATTATTTTATTTCTGTTAGTAATTCACTGTGAATGTAATTATAAAATAAGTAAGAAAGTAAGACAGAATACTGAGAACAGAAACTCCTAATCTTTATAAATATAAAAATACCAAATGGCCACTAAATGACAAAATTTTTCAACACACTGCTCTGTTTCTTTTATTTATCAAATAATAATAAATTTTATTAATAACAATTATAAATGCTAACATAAACATGGAAAAATTAAGACAAGATTTTACTATACTTTCTATTTGTGACCACCTCACTTATATAACCATTATGCTGTGGTCAATAGAATAATATGTTTATTTTGGGAATGCATAATTTTCTTAAAGTGCTTTAAATGAATTGAGATTGGTTGCTTTAGTTTTGGAACAATTTTCTGAGATCTTCTGACAGATGATGATCAAATAAAATAAATTTTCAATTAACCAAAATTGTCCCTAGAATTTAGTAAGAAAAAAACTACTACAGTTGAGTCTGCTTAAGACAGTACCTTCAAGAATGCTACATTATGCTCTCTTATCTGAAATAACAAGATCACTCAGGCAGTTGGTAACAGTATTCAATTTTTTCCACTTTTTCATGTCTTGGAGCTCTATATCACACACTTGGAAATGTTAAAATTCATTGTCACTTAATTTTACTGTACTTATATTGGTTTCTATTTGTGACTGGAGGGTTGGCACCTCTTCAGTGCCTCATCGGGACTGACACCACTGTGTCTCGTTTGACACAGAAGCCAAGATGGCATGTTGATTCGGATTTGACATAGGTCACTCGAGTGGCCATGTGTGCAGGCGATCAGATTCGGGGTGGAGATGGATTGAGAGTTTGTTAGGCCTTAATTTCAAGGGATCTTTAAACAAAAGTGGTTGTGAGAGAGAGAGAGAGTTTACAGGAGATTTGCATGGCGATAAATACCTTGTGTAGTGATGTTTGAAAATAGTCTCATGCTCATTCTTGGAAGATGTTCTAGATCAGTGGTATTCAATCTATGGGTTGCGACCCCAAATGGGTTCATGGAAAATTACCTTGGGGTTGCACTATTAAAATGCTTGAATACCATTGTTCTAGATCTTTCTTGATCGTGTAGCAATGTATCATTAGAAAACAGTATCATATTTACTGATTATTCAATAGAACAATAAATAAGAACATGTAATGATCTGAATTTTAACAAAAATCGATCGTCGATTTTTGTTAAAATTGTCCAATATTCTACAGCTGACCTTTCCCTGTATTTCAGGAATGGCTTCCACCCCTTAAGCCCCAAGCCTGAGATATCTCGGGCAAGTTACATAGGGTTACAAAAAACTCGGTCCTTAACACCTTTTAAGTTCCCAGCAATTTTTGATATTAATGTAATTAAACATAAAAAATACTTAAAACTGAAAAAAACGAAAGAAATGCGTTAATTTTGAAGAAAAAGCTTCAAACTTTATTTTCCTTTGTCTCGCCTTTCTGCGAAATTTGACATCGATGAGTCATTGTTTACAAAAAAAAACAAAAATGTTTTGGGGGCCGAAAGAATCGAGTTTTATGTAAGGCTATGTAACATACCCGAGTTAACTCGGGCGAAGAACTAAAGGTTAAATTAAATTAATTAAGGCTACTTTTAACAAAAAAAATTTTTTTTGAATTTTTGGAATGTTTTTTAAGTCTCCAAATTTTTTCAAAAGTTCTTACCCGCGCAAAAAAATTTTATCGCGATTTTAATTAACCTTTAATGACGCGCGATTAACACTTAATTGTTTTTTAATTAATAATGTGATTTTTTTATCAAATTTAATTAATTGTTCTAAAGTTGTAGTGCATGGATTTCACTTCGGTAAAGTTATTTAAAGCTACTTTCTGATATCAAAAACGACCTCCAATTGTTTAATTTTTTTAATTAATAGATTTTTGTTGTGTACTGGCACAATGAAGTGATGTTTTTCTCAACACTGGGCTAGTTGAATCTTTTATTTAGTTAGAACGTTTTTTTCATACATCAACGTTTCAGGCATCAGCCCCTCTTCAGCTAACTAAATATATATAAAAATATTTAACAGGACACAAATAAAAACCAAAAAACTCACATAAATTCTTTGTAAACCATACCTCATTTCAGCATGGACACTGCACATACAGTAGAAATCAGACTACACTTAGGTTTTTTTAACATTTTCAATATCAATTTTTTATCACAATTTTAACTATACAGGTTAAAAACAAAACCTTTTCTACATTTTATCACATAAACAAGATAAACTCTGCAGATTTTAAAAAACTAAAACTTACAAATTTCAAAAGTCTTTTTTTGCCACCTCGTCGACTGATCCGACAATTTGCATATAGCACTATGTGCNAAGTTATACATGAGGGCTGGAATGATAATAAACATACTCTATTAGTAAAAATTGACTTTCACAAGGCTTTTGACCACCTGTGGTGGCCGAGCATTTTAAACAGGCTACGAGAGACAAATTGCCCTGCAAATATTTTCTATCTTACACAGGACTACCTGAATAACAGAAGTATTAAATATAATGCAAATAGCTTCACCATCACCAGGCACACTAATAGAGCTTGCCCTCAGGGTTCGCAAAGCGGCCCTGGGCTCTGGAATCTGGTCTGTGATGATCTACTAAACCTAATGGAAGAGAATCAAAATACCACTATTCAAGCTTTTGCAGATGACCTCCTGTTAATGGTGACCCATCAAAATATTGACAAACTGGAGGCAATTACAAACAATCAATTGGAAAAAATTTTTGACTGGAGTCGTGAAAACAAACTCCCCATCTATATATATAACCCATTCAATGGGTGTCCGTCCCGTAACCGTTTGATAACGGACACTAGAGGCGCCCCTATCGTGTGTCATATTTCAAACATTCAAATTAACAATTTTAATTCTTATTTAAATTAACAATATAAATTTTTATTATTCATTTGGCCAATAAATTATTATTTGGTCACTATAACAATATAAATAATTCAGTATATTTGTAATAGGAATTTATTATTTCAGGGGCTTATATCTCTCAAAGGGTCGTGAGTAGGGGTATAGTTCCTTTGACTTTATTGTTAGTACAGGGGTCTATGGTTTGGGGGGTCGCCACCTCTTCATTCCTGAGGGTAAATCTTACCATTTGGATTTTAACAGAGCTGTAGAGCATATTGATAGGAACAAAAAAGTGAAAGAACCGTGCCTCATGGAAATTTGTAAAGAATGCCCACTAGGGGGTGTCTCGAGTATAACAGTATTGTAGTATAACAGATTGTGCTACATGCAGTTTTAAATGTTTCCAGGAAATTTAAGCAACTCATTGCTGGATTTTTTCTTCTTGATTACAACATCAGGTCAGCTGGAATTAGGAGTTGACAAACTTAGTTGATTGTCATTTCTTCCTTTATTCATGAAAGCACTATGTATAGTAGGGTTTCATATCATGGCTAAATTAATTTGTAAGAATATGCCAGTGTGTGTTTTTCCATGCCTGTTTGAGTACATCACAACAAAGTTCTGTGGTCTATTATTGAGGACAGCAGCACCCACTTTTAGATTAAAAAAGTTTGCAGGAATGTTAGAAAATAATCTAAGAGGATGTTTGTGCACCAGGGTGGTTCTTGTTTTTAAGTTACAGGGCACATTTTGAATAGGTTCCATTATGAAAAATAATTTTGTTAAAAATTGATTAGTTTTGAATAATATTTATGGTTTGTTCCCATGATCAGAAAAAATCTGTCACAATGCTAAGCACAGGACCACTCACTGTTGAAATAAAAATTGTAAGTAAGTACAGCAGGAGTACAATGTCATTTTGTGACATTATAGCATGGAAATTAAAAAGTACTAAGCATTTAAAATTTACAGTTGGTAATGTTTCAAACTTCGGTAACAACCTTTGGAGTTCGTATTTCGCTCGATGTTGAAGAGAATAAGTCCAGTTGGAATTTAATATCTCCTTCTTTATTTATGAATATATACAGTTATGTACAACACAATATATTTACAGCCCGACATCGATCGAAGGTCAAAGTTGTTTTTTGCTGACCGCTTGTTCTCACGTCCGTTCCTAGTCGTTGTTGGTCGGAAAGTGCGTGATCAGTTCAAAGTTCGCGTTTTTCTTTTCTTGCGCCCTCTATCGTCAGAATCGGCCCGTAGCCGATGGGCGCCACAGTGCTCCCCCCAGTGACAACAATATAGGGATCAGAGGTACCGGGGGTTGAATCGGACGTGACGTCCTGACCGGGTCGTGGTGGTTGGTGCTTGCGTCGGTGTGACAGGATTACTTGTGTTGTTGACCGGTGGAGTGGATGTATCATTTGCAGTTGTATCGATGAATGCTGGTTTGAGTCGATCTATGCTGATGACAGCTTCTCTGCCTTTTATTAGTATGGTGAAATGTTTATTGGATCGTGTAAGGACTTGATAAGGGCCATCGTAGGGAGCTTGTAGGGGTTTTTTCACAGAATCGTTTCTAACAAATACGTGGGAGCATTCCATTATTGAGGGATATAGAAAGGTGATAATTTTGTCATGTGCGGACGTTTGGACTGGAGAAAAATTGTTCATAATATTGCGGAGGCGCTGAAGAAAGATGGGTGGCTCAAGGGAGTTATTATCTGTTGGTTGTATGAAGTCGGCGGGTAAACGTAGAGTGGTTCCATATACCATTTCTGAGCAAGTGCCCCTGACGTCGGGTTTAAACGTGGAATGGAGCCCGAGCAGAACTGTAGGGAGACTTTCTGTCCAGCGGTTGTTGTCACTGCATCGTAGGGCTTGCTTGAGTGTGCGGTGAAAACGCTCTACCAGCCCATTTGATGATGGGTGATAGGGGGTTGTGCGGATTCGTTTGATTCCAAGGAGGGCAGTGAGTGATATGAAGAGTTGGGACTGAAACTGTCGCCCCTGGTCAGTTGTTATAATGGAAGGAACTCCGAATCGAGCTACCCATGTTGATATGAATGTTTTGGCTACCGTTTCTGCCGTTATGTCCGGGATTGGTGTGGCCTCCGGCCAGCGTGTGAATCGGTCGACACATGTAAGGAGGTACACGAATCCTTCTGATGGTGGAAGTGGTCCCACGATGTCCATGTATACGTGGTCGAATCGTTGCTTGGGTAGGTCAAACTGTTGCAGTGGGCTTCGAATGTGGCGGTTGATTTTATTCTGCTGACAAGTTATGCATGTTTTGCACCATTGATTGGTATCCTTGAGCATGGCTGGCCATACAAAGCGTTCCTGAATTAGTTTCCGGAACGCTTTGCACGAGTGCCTGGGTGGGAGAGACTGTGAACGGAATTGAAGACTTCACGGCGAAAGTTAATCGGAATATATGGTCGTATCCTATTATTTGACGTATCACACATGATTTGTAGTTTGGAATTGAGAGTGAGAGGTTGTAGCTGTAAGGAAGATTGTTGGGTAGATTGTAGTTTTTTAAGCTCTTCATCGTTGTTTTGTTCCTGTGCTATTGCGGTGAAGTCTAAGGAAGAAGGTAGCTGGATGTTGTTGATTCGAGAGAGAGTGTCAGCTACAGTATTGTCAGCTCCATGAATATGTCTGATGTCAGTGCTGAATTGCGCGATGAAATCAAGTTGTCGGAGTTGTCGAGGAGAACAGGATGTAGATTTTTTATTGAGGGCAAAGGTCAGTGGTCGATGGTCAGTTAGAATAGTGAAATGTCTTCCCTCGAGGTGATGCCTAAAGTGTTTGATGGATGAATATATGCCGAGGAGCTCTCTGTCATAAGTGCTGTATTTTCGTTCTGCATTGGACAGCTTGCGAGAGAAGAAGGCAAGCGGACATGGACCTTGGTCGGTATGGCATTGCAGAACGGATCCAATGGCAAGGTCCGATGCGTCGACCATCAAGGAAAGTTTGCTATTACTCGGTTGAAATGCAAGCATGGCCGCTTTTTCCAAGTCGGATTTGCACTTGTTGAATGCGGTTGTCATCTCTTCGGTCCACTGGATAGTGCGTTTGTCGTTTTTTCTGCTACCTTTCAAAATATCGTACAGAGGTGCTTGGATAGCTGCAGCATTTGGGAGAAACCGATGGTAAAAATTTAACATTGCCACGAAACGTTGTAGTTCGGCAATTATTCATGGCCGTGGAAAATTTTTGATGGTTTGAACTTTCTCAGGTGAAGGTTGTATGCCAGCGGGAGTGATTAGGCATCCGAGGAAAGGTACTGAGGTCTGACCAAGGACGCATTTCGATGGGTTCAGGGTAAGTCCGTGTTCTTGAAGTCGTGTGAAAACTTGACGGAGGTGTTGTAGATGTTCGTCCTTGTCTACAGATGCAACCAGGACGTCATCAAAATATGGGACACAGAAGTTAAGTCCACGTAGCACTTGGTGGATAAATCGTTGAAAGGTCTGTCCAGCATTTCGCAGTCCAAACGGCATGAATAGATACTCGTATAATCCGAACGGCGTAGTTATGGCAGTCTTAGGTACGTCCGCTGGATTGACTGGTATTTGATGGTAGGCTCTTGCTAGATCTAGGGTGGAAAATATTGTCTTCCCATGTAATAATTGCATACAGTCTTGTATGTGTGGCACAGGGTATCTATCTATCAGGGTGAGTAATTGTGTTTAAGCGGCGATAGTCCCCGCATGGCCGCCAGTCTCCATTTGGTTTTCTTACCATGTGTAAGGGACTGGCCCATGCACTCTTTGATGGCTGAATGATTCCCTGTGCCATCATGAACTCAAACTCTTTGCGAGCGGCAAGAAGAGTGTCTGGAGGTAGACGACGTGATTTGCTAAACACAGGTGGACCCTGCGTTTCTATGTGGTGGTAAACCTGAGCCTTTTGTTTTGGTTTGTCCAATCGTGATGGATTAGTGATATTAGGGAACTGGGCCAAAAGTTTGTGGTATGGTGAGTCACCAGACACGACTGTGATGCTGGTGGAGGCTGGTAGCTTCTTCGTTGTCATCCCTTTGGATGTAAGCTTAGTTGTGGCATCAATCAAGCAATTATGTTTTACATCGACGAATAGGTTGAAATGTTTCAAAAAATCGACGCCCAGGATGGGTTGAGCAACATCAGCGATGATAAAGGGCCAGCTAAAGGTTCGACGAAGATTTAAATTTATCGTGAGTAGTCTGGTTCCGTATGTTGAAATTTGAGTGCCGTTTGCTGCATAAAGGGTGAGTTTTCCTGGATGGACAGGTTGAGCTGCGAATTTTTTTGGTATGACTGATACGTCTGCTCCTGTGTCGACTAGAAAGTGAAGTTTGGATGAAGGGTTGGCTATAAAGATTCTATTGACTTGGCATTTGCTCTCTATGGCCACAGGGAGCTGCCTGTCTAGTTTCCCGATTTTTGGAATGAACAAGGTGGGGTGCATTTTTTTGCATTTGCACCAAAGTTAGTGTGGTAAAAGCATAAGCCACCTTCTGGTTCTTTGTAACGGCGTCACTCACAGAATGGGCTTCGTCCGTGCGAGTCCTGGCGATTTCGGAAGTCGTATCTTGGGAGATGTTGGTATCTTGGTGCTCGTACCAGGGTAGCGAGTTCATTCACTTGCAATGTTAATTCCTGTATTTGTTTCTCGATTGGATTGCTAATAGAGAATTGTTCCTGTTGGCTGATTGGCGTGTGGTTTATGACGGTCAGTTCGTGTATTTTGTCAGCCATTGTGGCGAGTTGTGGCAGAGTTTCATTCGAGGCTGCCAGAATAGCTTGGATATTTCCTGGTAGTCGTCGAAGCCACAGTGATTTTAATAAGTCTTCACTGAAATGACCATTGGCGAGGTCACGCATCTTAGTTAGTAAGTGTGACGGGCGCTGGTCGCCCATTTCAAGTCCTTGTAATAGTGTTCACAATTTAGACGTTTGGCTTTCCGAGTATATGTCGATCAGCCTTTTTTTTATAGTGTCATACTTGTTGTTTTCAGGTGGCTTAGTTACCAGGTCGTGTACAGATTCTAGGATGTCCGATTCTATTGTTGAAATAACGTAGTAAAATTTGGTTATGTCGGCGGAAACGTTAGCGATGGCGAACTGGGCTTTGAGTTGGGCAAACCAAAGAGTGGGTTTGTTCTTCCAAAATGGAGGTGGCTTGACTGCCACTCGAGAGATTTGCGGAACGCCGGCTGACTCCATTATATGAGTTGACGAAATTTTCGAAAATAGAGATATAAAATTGTTACTGACCTTCTTAAATTACAGGAAATAGTTAAGTTTCATTTTTCTGATCTTGTGGTTGTACAATGGAGATGGATTATCCTTGTGAAGCACATGTCTTCTTTGTTCGGCTCACCAGTTTTGGAGTTCGTATTTCGCTCGATGTTGAAGAGAATAAGTCCAGTTGGAATTTAATATCTCCTTCTTTATTTATGAATATATACAGTTATGTACAACACAATATATTTACAGCCCGACATCGATCGAAGGTCAAAGTTGTTTTTTGCTGACCACTTGTTCTCACATCCGTTCCTAGTCGTTGTTGGTTGGAAAGTGCGTGACCAGTTCAAAGTTCGCGTTTTTCTTTTCTTGCGCCCTCTATTGTCAGAATCGGCCCGTAGCTGACGGGCGCCACAAACCTATATATTTCACCTAATTTTATCCAAATTTTGAAAATATTTTTTTTCAATATTGGAACAAGTTATAGTTTGCATTGCTGTCTAACTTGTTCCAATATAGTTCAGAAGAGTCAAGTCTCAACCTGGATATATATTATCCATGTTTGATTTTTAAGATTTTGTAACAAAATAACAATTTCTTACCATTCTACTGTGTTATAAGTTACCTGAACCCTTATATTTCATTTCTATAATTGTCACCACATTATTCTCTAATTGTTGTTTTGCATTTAATTCTAATAAAACTTTCTCAAAATTAGTATACAGTCGACCCCCGTATAAGATCATTGATTATTCCGTTTTATATGAATTCCATGTTGTACAAGTCACTTAAATTTTACAAATACGTGAGCCGTTCACAGCCCGGTACACATATTTGTAAAATTAAAGTGACTCGTACAACATGGAATTCATATAAAACGGAATAATCAATGATCTTATACGGGGGTCGACTGTAGTTCATTTTACTGTTAGAATTCAGTGTCTATTAAATTCTAAAATCACATACTTTGTTTGCCTAGCACATCATCACACATTCCAACAAATCAGAGGATTTGTTGGAATGTGTCATGTAACATTACTCTGAAGTTCAGAAATTTTGTAATCCAGTGTTGTTAGTTTGGCAAACATGAAAGTAATTCTTATAGTTATCAGTTTGAAATCTGATTAGAAAATTCTCAATTTAAAACATAGCCAAATACAATCATCAGAAAAAAATCTAGAATAGTACTTGGTACGTAACTACATATGAGTGGATCCTGTGCAGCATTTTCAAAAAGGATCCCATTGGGCTTTCAATAATTTTTTTGCAACAGAGCCTGATACAGTGTACATAATATTACAATGTAATTACTACTTTTAAAATAAATAAATTACTTAATCAATCACATTAGTACATGTAGGCCTACTTTATGATGAATACTAACTGCCTAAAATTTTTCCTTTTCTGGACTTAATTGTGGCAAATTAAACAAGTCCAGTTTCCTTGTTTCCGAATTTTGAATAAAAACTTAATACTAAACCACTTTCTTCTGTCATTAAACAAATATTTTAAGTTTTTGTATTCAGAATATATATGATACTAGCTGTTACCCATGGCTTTGCCCGCGAGGATTTTGCAAGCAAACCCTATTTATATTCAGTATTTCAACAACCATAGTAATTGTTATATAACACCTACCACTGACAATGATGAGAATTGCTGAGAATCAAACAAACTATTTTCAATTTGATCAATTTTCTGGAACGTTTACAGTCGTTCTATAATCGAACCAATATGCAATAACAAATTCAAATTTAAAACGGTTTGAACATTTTTAAAATCGAAATTGTTATAAATATTTTTATCTATGTCTGAAGTGTTATCAATTTAATACACCTACGTACTCAATGAAGACTAAATGTAGTTGAAAACAAAAAATCACATCTAAAATAGTACAGTAGAAGCCGTTCTTCCAGTTAATCCTTAATCCTCTCCCCCGCGGGGGAATTTCGAAAAATCCCTTCTTAGTGTGCGTTTTCATGACATACCCTGTATACCAAATTTCACCTCTTTAGGTTCAGTGGTTTGCTCTGGGTGATGATGAATCAGTCATTCAGTCAGTCAGTCAGGACAAGTAATTTTATATATTTAGATTTTTGAACCCTGCTTGTGAAACTACTTACATAAATCTTACTTTTGACAATTGTGTTTTAGTGTATAGTTTTTTTATGGATTTTAACAGCAATATTTCCATGATGATGGTGATTGGCCAAAATTAGGACATTTTTGACCAATCACTATCATGGAAATAATACTCATATATAATAAAACTATGGTGGTAGTGAGAGAAGCCAAGGACCTCTGTGCAATTGTAGTAATCATAATAGATATAAATTAATAAACTGTTAACATAAGAAACCAAATGATCTTTCTTTCATTTTAATTTTATATATTNATTGCTTCTTAACAAGTCTGCGCACCCCGGAATCACATAAATTGATAAAATCCCTAGGATAACAAATACTACCCATAGTAAAAGGAGCCCGTACCCTAATCAAATAACGATAATATGCCAAACGTATTTCTAAATCAATAGGCATTTCATTTGCAATAATATGCAAAGCATCAGTGGATATGGTCCGGTAAGCCCTAGTCATTAATAGTAGAACTGCTCTCTGAGCCTTCAATAGCTTCTTCACATGAGGGGGCCTCAACGCGTCGCCCCACACACCAGCTGCATAGATCACAATAGAGACAAACAGATGTCTATAAAGGGATCTCAGGGCAGGAAGCCGCAGCCCCCACCCCGAGCCCAAAAGACTCTGTAATCTCATGAACTGAGTCACAGCTCTAGTACCTATTTCCTCTATATGGTCATTAATACTTAATCGGGTACCTAATTTCATACCTAAGTACCGAACTGATTGAACCATACGAATAGACCCCGTGCTCGTTCGCAAGCTGGGGGGGCGATCCGGGCTGAGGACACCCCTCAACAACATTGCTACCGACTTTAAAGGCGCAAGTTGTAATTTCAAAGCACTTAACTGACTCTCGACCAGCCGAACCACATCCCCAGATAAACGTTTTAATTGGGCTCTACTATTCCCCTCAATTAAAATAACAATATCGTCGGCATACGCGATAAAATGTAATCCCAAACTGCGCAGACCACTCAGAACCTCATTAAAAACTAAATTCCAAAGTTCAGGACCAAGAACTGAACCCTGGGGACAGCCCTTGGTCACTGTCTTTTTAAAATCCATATCATGTTTAAAGACAACTACTCTGTGACTAAAATAATCAACCATCACCCTATAAAGATTCCTTGGACACCTCCGATTGCGAAGAACCCTGAGCACAGCAGGCCACCAAATGTTATCGAAAGCCCCTGCTATGTCTAAAAAAAGACCCATTACATATTTTGAAGTGCTATCATGTGTCCACCTCCATAGCCTACATAGAGCATCCGTAGTAGAGCGGCCTTGTCTAAAACCATACTGGTAATCATCAACATACCCATTAAATAATTCATGCAACCTAAGTTTCAACAATCGCTCATAAATTTTACCAATAACAGACAATAGACAAATCGGGCGATAAGACTTCGGACTTCCTCTATCTCTGTCTTTCCCCTTTAACAAAATCACGACCTTAGCTATTTTCCATCTATATGGGAAGATACCATACAATAAACTATAATTAAATAAACGCAATAATTCTTTCTTCATAACAGGAAAAGCCTTACGAACCATTAAATAAGTAATTCCATCTAAGCCAGGTGCTTTTCGACCTTTAAGTCCCTTCATTATCACCAACAATTCGTCAATATCAAACGGCCTACAATAACCATTACCAACATAACTATTATTCAACTTACGGATCTCCTGCTGATCACAAGAATCCTCCTCTACCCTATCATCTGGGAATAATGCCTCAAATAAATATTTTACTGAAGTCAGCCAATCAATTGCATACTCATTTTTCTTAACGGAACAAAAACTATGTATTCTTATTTTATCACGAACAATTTTGTAAGGCGTGCCCCATACATCTCTATTCGCGGTAGCTTCAACATAATTCCTCCAACTCTGCTCCTTAGCTTTAGCAATACAATTTTTATATTTTCTATACATAGAGCGGTATTCATCCAATTTAATTTGCCTTAACACTAACTCTTTTTCCCTCTGATACGCTCTTCGCAAACAAAAAACATATTTCCTCATCTGATCTAGTTCAACATTCCACCACCTATTCCTAAAATGAGACACTCTTTTACCCTTAGATACTACTCTACTTGCTATGGCGATTGAAGAATGAATTACATCGCACAAACTTATTACATCAAAGATTGTCCGTACAGCTGGGACCCTATATTTTAACATATGAGACCTAATTAACTCACAATAACGATTCCAATTAATGGACTGCTTATCCAAATAAGCTTCAAATAACTCTTTTCCCTTAACCTGTACTCCAAAATCAACTTCATAACCTATAAATGCATGATCTGAGGAAGTATACTCATACGTTACTATACAGTTACTAATATACCCCCTTAATGTGGGAGAAAAAACAACCACATCCACAAACGATTCTCCCCGCGTAGATCGAAAGGTTGGTATTTCACTCTGATCATTAAGAACTTCATATCCCCATTTACCAAACACCGACATTAGTGCTACACCACGATCATCCAGGATGGGACTACCCCATAATGGGGACTTAGAATTAGAATCCAACCCCACAATAACGGACTTACCGTCTAAACTCTTAAACACCTCTTCTAATTCAATTAGTGAGACCTCAATGTCATCATTTGGAGGAAAATAAATACTCACAACGTAAACACTATATCCCTCTCTGGACATCTGAGCAACAGCGCAGGTACCGGAGGAAAACTGAAAGAGTTCCATTAACACCCAATCTTTTCTACAAATAACTATGGCTGCCCAAGGGTTTTCGCAGAAACTCTGGACAACCATTGTTCGCTCACCAAATCCCCAAACTCTCCCCTTGAAGACATAAGGCTCCTGAACTAACAACAAATCTGGATGAAAACGATCTATATACAAATTTAACTCATTGGGTACAATCTTATTCCTTTGCATATTTAGTTGACCAATTCGTAACATAATATTATTGCTTGTACTAGCCATAATCTATTGTTCGTTTATAACGAGTAATTGCAACCTGAAACGCATAACATTCCTTATCTCTAGAAAAATGATCAGATTGTTTACCATATACACGACAAGGTATACATATACGTTGTGGTTTCTCCAACTCACATTCCCCAGATCGGTGCCCATCCTTACCACATTTATAACAAATTACACTTTCAGATCTACAAGTCTTAGCTATGTGACCAAAAGTCTGACACTTAAAACACCTAGAGATTTCTATATAATCTTTAATTCTACAACTTCCGTACTCAATATACAACCTATTTAAAGATAATAATCTAATCCTCAGATCAGAAGCCACCTCTACAACCCAATTCACCAACAAGTCACGCTTTCTACCTGTCCTATAAAGCAATTTAAAACTATCACGAAATTCATCCAGTGTTATACCTAATTCACCATAAATAAGATCACTATTCAATACATATAACTGTTGTACTAAATCATCACCTTCCAATTCTCTTGGCACATCAAACATTATCATTCTTGGCTTTTTCTTTACAGGTGAAAACACTTCCAAGCCAGCATTCTTAATTAAACTATGATTAATCAACCTCTCCCTATCCACACTAGAAGCAACAGTAACCGCAAGTCCACCACTCCTTATCTTCCGAACTCCCTGAAATCGTATTTTATCCTTCACAGGATTTACACTAATAAAAAACCTTCGTTTTATTTCTTCATTATCCTCATTATCAGTACCTTTTACGATAACTACCTTATCAGTATTCGCTAATCTTGGTTTCTCCTCTACATTTTTAACCTTATCAGCAAACAACATAGGAGTTGATGCTATCAGTACACGAGACCGATCCACTTTCTCTAATTCAACTATTCTGCCTGCTAATTTTTCATTTTGCAACACAACTAATCGTACTACTTTAACTGCTTCACCAAATATATCTATCAAACTACCTGCAGATTGACGACTCAATTTACAAGTCTTATTAAGAACTATCTTACGAAAATCCAAAGCTAATTTTTCTATTTCCTGTATACAACCAATCCCATCATATTTATTTTCTTGTTGTATAGACCCGTCACTAATCAAGCTTCAACTTAATTCTCCAACTGATGTTAAAGATCGGGAGCCAGGCAACTCCNTTCGAAGATTGTATTGAGTGTTAAGCAAGTGGATATTTTCGACATTTCTGTACAAATCGCACAGATTATATTGGGATAAGTATCGTTATTGGAACGAGAAACATAAACCATCGTTTAATGATATTAAATGTGAGTGCGGATTGCGGCCCTTTGTACCTGCTGCGTTAAGACGTTGGAGCAACGAAAGAAATGCACCGATCGATTTTATCAATCTGATTTTTCTTGTGTTACTCGTACGCCAGCAATTCGAAAATTTCTAAAACACGGCGTGGAAATTCCTTTAGCAGCATATATACAGAGAATACTTTAAGGAAAAAAGCTGCAACGTAATTCGTAACGGAAAAAGATCTCATGTCACGCGTGGCAGGTTGCATTTATCATAATTATAACAGAGTTGAATCGAAACATCTCAAAACGCTTTCAAATAAATCGATAAACATCACCTGGATCATTAAAGTTCTTGCCGTTCTAGCTCCGTGGAAGTTTTCGTGGAAGAGACGATGAAGTTGTGCGTTCGTGAACACTGCATCAGGGGTTTGACAGTTACGGTCTAACACGAGATACCCGGTCGAAATGTGCCACCCGTTTAAGTTTGGTTAAAAACGCCTCGGTCGGCACCACAGCAGCAACAGATCCACACCTACTTAATCATTACCTGTTAAACGGACTGATAAAAGAAAAGTTCACGCGCAAACAAGACGACCGAACTGCTATCATCTCCTGCGTCGAACAAAAAATTCTTCTGGCTGTCTAAAAACGTTGTGTCTGTCAGGGATCGAACCTGAGACCTTCCGCGTGTAAAGCGGACGTGATAACCGCTACACCACAAACACCTGCCACGGTATAGTGAAACGGCATTTCTTCTTCTTCTTGAACTGATCCTGAATCGTATTCAAAACAAATTTTCTACGTTCGGATCTACCGACGTTATCGGATATCCTCAGTCGAGAGAAACGTCGAAAGAATTTCGTAAACATTCAAGGAAACGGAGACAGCTACCAGAGTTTTGCCATCGTCGCACGCCCGAAAACGAATGCGGGTTGATTTTGTGTGAAAACGTAAATTTGGTGATTGAAAAACACGTAACTGAAGTTCCCTGCAGGACTTGATGTTAGCACAAGTGCGACATAAAGATTTAAGCGGACTTAGAAGAGTTTTGTGGTCGCGTGCTTGTGGTGTAGTGGTTATCACGTCCGCTTCACACGCGGAAGGTCCCAGGTTCGAAACCTGGCAAGCACAGTTTCGATTTTTTGTCAGTTTGCTTGTTCGAAATTCGGCACCGCGTTATGCGACTGTGCTTTCGAGTCACGTTTCTATCTATCGTATATCACGTGTTTGAATTAGAACAAATAAGAAATTGTTTTTAGTGGGAAAATAAAGGATTAAAAAGTTAGTGCTAAGATTTTGCAGCGAGAATCAGATTAGAGAAGGAACATAGATGCACTGCATGGCTGTATTTGACAAAAAATGGGAGGGTCTGCATGATTTTACGTCTATTTTTTCAGTTGTCTTCAAAGTTTTGTCATCTTCAATTTTGTCAATTTTCAATATGTTTTATATAGCTACGAATGTTATCTTACGTAAGGGTTTAAAACACCAAATGCCACTCATTTAGAAGAATTTTTAAATTGTGTACAGTAAAGGAATATAGAATTTTGAAAATGTGTTAAGTAAGGGTTTATCATAGGAAGTAAACAATGTAAGGTAACCTTTGTAATCACATAAATCAAATACTGTAGTGTAATAAATATTAAAACATAAACCATATAAAGAGTTTGGTTTTTAGCCTACCATTGTCAGGTTTATCACTATATTCTTATGATACTAAATGGCACAATTTCCTTGGGCAAGTAGAAACCAATTGAAAATGTGGTATCCTAGATTTTTTTGGTTCATTCACATAAAAAGACTTATTATCGAAAAAATAAATGTATCAGAGAAAACAGAACATTTGGCATGTTATCAGATAAATCGAAGGCTTGGGTCTTTCATGTTTTCCAAGGCAATGAATTTAAATGATGATCACGTATAAAAGAAAATGGCATAGAAACGAAATACTTTAATACGCTTTTCGTAGTATCGCAAAATAGAAACGTATCGATTAAAACACATATTAAAATATTTTAAGATTAAAAGCAAATGCAAATAAAATACAAAACATTCTCCTTACTTCGAAATTTTAGAAACCAAGTAATCGTCACTTCAAATTATCGAGTTTTGAATTAACCCGGGTTTAAATATTTCTATAATATATGCCAAATGTCTTGTAACTGATGTAATTTATTAAGCAAACAAGCAAAGCTATGGCTACGAATAGAAAACAATATTTTACTTAATTAATTACGTATTTCCGAGACCGTGTCTTCTTTTATTTGTTTATTTCTTCACTACTAGGTACATAAATAGACACAAGGCATTTTACATCATCATTATTGATCTTCTATTAGCCGAATAAAGATGTTGTAAAATGCTTTGTGTCTATTTATGCACCTAGTAGTGAATAAATAAACAATTAATTAATTAATAATATAAATAAACTGCAGTTAAACAGCACTTGTAGAGTGAGAACCACAAAGGTTGCCAACAAAAAAGAAAAGCAGAATTCTTGGAAATGTAGCCCAAATTATTTTTAAGGTAGCTTGAAAAATTGTATATAGTAGCCTAAAACCGTACAAATATCTGAATCGACTATTCGTAGCCCGATCGGAGAACAATACGGAAAACCAGCCGTATTTTATGAGATAAGAGAAAAAGGGTAATCCATGGAAAACGTGACACCCGAAAATATGTTACTGTAAAAGCAAAGCCGTATTGACCGGATTAAAATTGTTGGTCTATTGTTCTTTTATGGGCTTGGTGGCTTCGATGTAAACGAACGAGTTAACATACTCTAATAACACAATGCAACAAATTGCAAGGTCATAAACACTTTTTTCGAAAATGTAGGCGTTCTTTATGTATTTCGACCGCCTGAATTCGAAAATGGTATTCAAAACATCGTATCACCCACAGTTTTTGCACAAATCGCATATTTTGCAATAATGATAATATACACGAAAACACTTCAATGCCTCAATACTACCTGTCGGCCATTCTGCGCACCTGAAGGAAACATATGACAACTTTAAGGCACTTCTTACTACCATTCATTATGAGGATCATAATTGGATGGTGTGTGGTGATTTCAAAGTGTTGAGTATGCTTCTAGGACAACAATCAGGATATACGAAGTTCCCCTGTTTTATCTGTGAATGGGACAGTCGAGCTCGTGACAAACATTGAGAGCAAAAACAGTTGCCTCGAAGGTTGGAATTGGTTCCATGGGACAAAAATATTAAGTGTGACCCTCTAGTGGAAAGAGACAGAATACTCTTACCACCTCTGTGCATCAAATTGGGCATAATGAAGCAGTTTGTCAAAGCATTAAATAAGTGTGGCAACTGTTTCAAATATCTATGTTACAAGTTCCCCAACCTGTCAGATGCTAAGTTGAAACAGGGCGTGTTCACTGGTCCCAATATTCGGAAAGTAATGCTAGATGAAGATTTTCTTCATTCAATGAATGCTGTGGAGCGAGAAGCCTGGACTGCCTTTAAGTGTGTGGTTCAAAACTTTCTGGGAACAATGGTATCCCAGAATATATTGACATAGTTGAGAATATGCTGATGAAATTCAAAATGCTCGGATACTCAATGAGTTTGAAGTTACATTCTTTAAATTCGCATCTTGACTTTTTTCTCCAAACCTGGGTGCTGTAAGTGAGGAACAGAGTGAAAGATTCCATCAGGATATCAAGGACATGGAACGACGATACCAGGGAACTTGGGATGTTCGGATAATGGGTAACTACTGCACGTAACGGAAATTCCCCATAAGAGGAAAAGCAGGGGCCACACCATGACAACTAAGAAAGCACGCAATGAATGATATTAATGCATGTTTTGTACCACATTCTCTGTATGCATCTTTTCACTGTGTATATATTTCAATATGTTGCTGTTTTAAACTTATATTCTACTTCTGCATGATTCTTGTGCCATATATATGTACTACTTCTATATATGATATCATTATTGGCAAAATATGCGATTTGTGCAAAAACTGTGGGTGATACGATGTTTTGAGTATCATTTTCGAATTCAGGTGGTCGAAATACATAAAGAACGCCTACATTTTCGAGAAAAATTTTGTCACTGTTGCATTGTGTAACAGTTCGAACAATTAACCAAATTCCTTAACGTGTACATTTCTATATCTCTAGCGGAAACAAAAGTACAGTTACGAACTAACTAAATTTCGAAATATCCGAATTCGAATTAACGAAAATTTTCGGTATAGAGATATTACAATTGGTAACTGATTAGAAGCCAAATAAGCAAACTCAACGACTGCTTCGAGAAAATTTAAAAATTCGGAAATTGTTAACAAATATTCTTCTAAATGTGTTTTATATTAGCGCTGTTTCAGAACATATTTAATGTTTTAGTAGCATTTGGTAGCATATATAATTTACGCTATCTTTTCGCAAGCTGAAACTAATCAACGTGGTAGGCTTCTTTTACCAACACACAGATCATTCGAATATCCAACAATGCGTTTCCCACAACCCGATGTGTTAAAAAACGTCTCCTACAGACTGCAATATAACCGTCCTGCACTAAATAAAGTGCATTCGCTTTCTGATATCCTGTCATATTTTTGTGGGATCTCTGAAGCGCGATATTCCTTGATTCGTGCAAGTGATACGTATTGTGACGTCCTGTCCTTGGGGTATGGCTCTTTTTCGCAGTGTTTAGGCATGGGCGAAAACTATACGGAAAAAAAAAGCAAAATAAGATAACTTTCGAATGAGGAAAACGAACAGGTCGGAAAGCGACGAAGGAAACAAAAAATAATCAAACTTATGGCGTGAGGCACAAACAAAAAACGAACGTGTGTCTGCCAGGATCGAACCTGAGACATTCCGCGTGTAAAGCGGACGTGATAACCGCTACACTACAGACACCTGCCGTAAAGGTTGAACCGGATTTCTTCTTGAACTGATCGTGGGTCGTATTCAAAACTGATTTTCCTCCATCAGACGTAATCGGACAGTTTCAGTTCAGATTTTCGTTAAGATTCGAGCAGGCAGAAAGAGCGCAAAGCTATCTCTAATTGTCGCACGCCAAAAAACGAATGCGAGCATGTTTTTCTGCGAAAACGACAACTCAATTTCGTCGTAGAAAATCACGTTACCGGAAGATAACGAGCGAACGAGCTTGCAAGTGAAATTTGCGAAGAATCGCCATGGCCGAAGACAAAAGAAAAGCATCGGACATATGGACTCGCTGTCATGAGGTTAACGAGTTTCCATCGTGAGAGGAATGAAGATTTTGTGAGAAAAGTGCCGGATTCCCTGCAGAACTTGATGTTAGCACAAGTGCGACTTAAAGATTTAAGTAGACTTAGAAAAAATCTGCGGTCGAGTGCTTGTGGTGTAGTGGTTATCACGTCCGCTTCACACGCGGAAGGTCCCAGGTTCGATACCTGGCAAGCACAGCTTCATTTTTTTGTCGGTTTGTTTATTCGAAATTCGGCACCGCGTTATGCGACTGTGCTTTCCAATCACTATTCTATCTATCGCCGATCATGTGCTTCGATTATAACAAAGAATAAATTGTTTTCAATGAGAAAGTGAAGTATTAATAAGATAGAAACGTGATACTCGAAAGCACAGTCGCATAACGCGGTGCCGAATTTCGAACAAACAAACCGACAAAAAAAATGAAGCTGTGCTTGCCAGGTTTCGAACCTGGGANAAAAAAGGACCCCACCCATCCCCCAGACCCAGGTGGTAACCTGACCCTTCAGCCACAACAGGCACCCAACTACGCCAAAGGGCCTAAGAGAGGACCAAAGGCAGGCCCCGTGGCCTCGGCAAAGGTCCCCACCCCCTGCCAGAGGGTCCTGACCAGGGCGCCACCCTGCACTCTGACAGGGGGCGAGATTATACAAGGTCTGATCAGGGCGGCCAGTAAGGTACGGCTATACCCCCCGGGCCCCTAACTATACCCCGCCCCAGGTGTGCAATCCCCAGTTTTTGTGCTGTACCCTCGGGGACTGCCTTCAATCCTCTCGGGCCAAGGTCGCAACCTGAGCGCCTGTTGCCACTTCCAAGCCAGGCCAACACCTGAATCCCCCGCCGTACCATTGGCTTCCCCAGGACGCATACNATTATGATATTTTTTTAAATTATAAAGTTTTATCATTCAAACTTATTTTTTTATTAAATTCATTAGTAAAAAAATTTAACTTAAAAAAAAATAATAATAATAAATAATGGATTAGTAGATTGTGCTGCCATCTGTTATCGAGAATACTATACAGTCAACCCCCTATAACACTGTTGATTATTCCGTTTTATATGAATTCCATGTTGTACGAGTCACTTAGAGTTAACAAATATGTGAGCCGTTCACAGCCCGGCACACGTATTTGTAAAATCTAAGCGACTCGTACAACATGGAATTCATATAAAACAGAATAATCAACAGTGTTATAGGGGGGTCAAGAGATATAACAGAGACATCACACTGGTAACATAAAAATGACACTTCTATCATTTTAATGTTACCAGTAGCATTGTGATAAGTCCCTGTTATCTGTACTGTAGTGTTTTATTACATATTTATGGCAATTAGGAAAAACCATAACTTATCCTCTAATATATTTAAATAGCAATAGAAATTTAATAATTTTTTAAATAATTTATTAACTTTATATAATTTTACTTGATTTAATATAGTGAGAAATAGTATTTTGGATGAAATAGTTTTGTATTTTTGACACGAAAAATTACATTTCTTATGACACTCACTTTAACTCTAAATCGTTTGGTAATTTAAATAATATTCTGCACTATCAAAAGTAGAATATGAATGAAAATTTACTGATGGCCTACTGCACCTATCCTTTATTTATATACATTTAAAATATCATCAACATGTCTTTCTTTTAGCTTTCATGTCATCACTAATCTAATCATCATCCTCTAATCATCTCTAAGTTAATAAAGAGGTTGCGGCCGACGTTTTCAACGCGAAAACGTGTACGTCGGACGTTCAGCAACGCCTTCCCGTAAGCCTAGAAGTTTGACAATGGCGTTTGGAACGTCAGTAGAATCGTGCTCGACGTTCCAAACGCCAAAAGAGGTTGCAACCGACGTTTTCAATGCGAAAACGTGTACGTCGGACGTTCAGTAACGCCTTCCTGTAAGTCTAGAAGTTTGACAATGGCGTTTGGAACGTCAGTAGAATCGTGCTCGACGTTCCAAACGCCGTAGTCAAACTTCTAGGCTCACAGGAAGACGTTGCTGAACGTCCGACGTACACGTTTTCGCATTGAAAACGTCGGCCGCAACCTCTCTATTATGTGTCTGTTTACATCGTCCTCTCGTACGATAAATATTTACTTGTGCTCTTTTAAACACAATATTGTGACGTAGTCATATTTACAGTATTTTAATATCTATCTCGTAACGAGTTTTGAATACAAAACAAAATGATAATACACGAATTATAAATTGATTAATCCTATAGTCAATTGTAAGAGCAGAAAACAGTATAAAAGATTTAAGGATGTATTAATTTACAATTACATAAAATGTCATTTATTTTTAATACATATTTTTCGATTACATAAAAAAAATTCACGAATGTCCATAAAATTTTATGAAATAATTCATTTTACAGAAGAGTTTTTTTTTAAGTGTTTTAAAAGTACACGTATCCAAATTCGATAATTGTTTGTATATTATTATATAATTATTTAATTAATTAATTAAAGTCATTTTCATCACCACCATTCGCCAAACTAGAAAATTGAATTTAAAAATAAATAATAATAATTTAAAAATTTTATTATTAGCAAGTTGAAATTACAAAAGAAAATATCCCTTACGTAAGCAATTCGCATTTGCATTTCTAAACTCATTTCATCACCTTGAGCAGATGTGTGCAAGCTCCTTATTACAGTTAATGCCATTAAAGAAAGGTATTGGTGGCCGTTTATCTTTATTTTATAAGGATCGTAATAACCGAAGCGAAATTTCAGAACGTCGTGTAAATGCAATGAATCTTTAACAATTAGCATACATGAAGCATTATTCCGGAATCTATTGTAATCAAAAACCTGTAATGAAATGGATATATTAGCCAAGTTGTGGCCGAAGTTTTCATCTGTTAAACGTGAACGTCGAACGTCGAGCATTGCTATCTTGTAAGCGTTCGACGTTCACGTTTTATACGTTGGCTATTTATTCATTAACTTCTAGGTCTGAATTTTAAAACACTTTACTCACCTCTAAATCCATATCAGAAGATGGAGGATTTTCAATCAACCATTCAATCGCTTCCTGGGCTTTCCCATTAATGTAAACCACAAATTCGTTAAGATTTGATCGAACATTTGTCAATCCCTACCAAACATTAAAAACGTTATTACTCTATTTGTTCTATTAGAAAGACCACGAGCCAATGTCGGTTGCAAAGAGTCAGGTGTTGGTTCATTTGGTCTTTTTTTACAAGAACAAATGAAAAATAAATTTCAGCTACGAGTTGTTTAACTTTCCCGGCTACATTTAAAATTTTGGTGGGAAATCCCTGCAAAATTTAAGAAATTTTCGACAAAAGGCACAGGAGTTATTAAGCTTTAAAAAGGGTAAAGAAAGTCATGCACTCTCACATACATACACACACCCATACACACAGGGAAATATCCCCAGAATGCTTTTGCATTTCTCTATGTTTCACGGTCCCGAGTCTAAAAATGCAATAATCTTGGGGGTCATTTTTTGACAATTGCCATATTTTCTCTCTGTTTTATATAACAGAGTAGGGAAAATAATAAACGTCGCGGTTCCCTACACCAGAATTTAAATGTTTTATCAGTGGCGTGTTATAAATTCATGAGGCTCAGGCGAATTTGAATTGGGCGCAACGTACAATGCCATATTACATTTTGATGCAACTAAATATATGTAAATTACTTGAAAATACGGTAGAACACGTAACTCCCATTCTTCAATCACCCGAACCGGATGCAACGACGATATTTTATCTTTCATGTACCAACTGTCGTCGTGCCTACCAAACCTTGTAGGCCGGAACCCGTAACTGTACATACGTTCCAGGTAACAGAATTTACAAGTTATCGCAGAGAAGTAAACATTTCTACAATTTCCTGAGTTGTATTTGCATTTATAAGTTTTCCTCAGGATTACGCATCTCAGAAAGAATCTTAAACATCTTTTACATCCAAAATTCCCGTAATACGAAGTCCAGTATTGAGAACCGCATACCACGCAACGTGGATTAAAAGACCAATCTGAAATCAAACAGAAATGATTTTTACATGCCATTTTGTTGTGGGATTTTTTTTTCTATTTTAATTAAAATTAACCTTACTTCTTGTCAAACGAAATTCTTCGATCTGTTCCTTCGTAGTCATGCCAAATCTATAAAGTAATTATTAATATTTTAAACTCGATAAGAATCCTACAAGTGACCATTCATTAGAACTTTTATTCCTCCATATTTGCATGCACCTACCACATTGATAGCAGTTTGCTTTGTTATATAATTAATTTAATTTTTTAAAATATAAATTAATTATGTAAAAAAGTCATTAGTGACATACATTTTCATTATTTTTCGTGGATATTTTTAGTTTACATAACGAGAGAATTTATGCAAATTAACATGGAAACTGCCTAACACGAGGCCACTTCTTACTATGACATAATTCGGTTGTAAATACCTAATTAAATCAGTTAGACTTTATGTAAATTAAAAATTCCAATAAAAATTTCCATCCTTCCCAATAAAGACTTTATTTATGTTTGAATTGTGTTTGACTTTTACATATTTATTGAGCCATAAATATGTTAAATATACTACAGAGAAAATTAATAAACAATTTCTTCTCATAAATATGTCATTTTTTAAAAAAATAATACCGCAATTAAAGCATAAAATCGGAATATTTTAAGTCTGATATGAACCTTTCGTTTACTTCATTTTAATTAGAAGAATAGGCTAAATCCAAGCGCTTATATAACGTTAAATATTGAGGTAAATTCCACTTCTTGATGTATTTATTAACTATTGATTAATAGCTATTAATTAACTTAAGTACATTCGATCTATTAATCGATATGAATGTACTGTACGTGTGCTTCACAATATAAAGGTAGTTTGACTTGGCATTTTAACAATAATGCTGTACTCTGTCATAAAATATTACATGCCACAATTAAAAGCATTCGATCGATAAAAGGAAATTGTTATTTTAAGGGAAGTAGCGAGATCTTATTATATTCCATCTTTTACTTGGATTGGCTTGATGAAATAAGACAAAACAACACACGGACGATCTGTCGAAAAGAGTGACTCTCAGGAAGACTTTCTAAACACTTTCTAACTTCAATTTAAGAGTCAGACAGGGCAAGAAAACCAGGTAAATTCCGCGTGGTGAGCACGTTGCTAAGGCGCGGATTTCCTACCACGTATTGAATCTTTTATTCAATAGGCCACTGGTGAACTCCATTATATACTTATATTAGTTTATTTAATTAGCAGTTTTAAACGAAAAAGTATGGATAAATATACAAAGTTGAGCAAGTATTTTCATGAACAAATATGTTTAAATTGCATCTTTCGACCATGCTTAGATACTGCGATGGTTTATGGTTGGGAATTCTTTCAACAATGTAAATGCAGAGATCTTCCCACACCGTTTCATAAGTTATTAAAGAAATGCTATTCGTATTTTGTTGAATATATTTATTGGCAACATTTCTTCTTGGTATTACTTATGACGATTCCTTATTTAGCAGAGTATGTTCCGTGTTATTCTTGGTTTTTATTAGTGGAAAACGACATCTTTACTAGAATTTTTATCTTTATTTTTATTTTAACTGCCACATCCACTTTTAGCATTTTAAAAAGGTTTAAAGTAAATCCTACGATAAAATTAAGAACAGCAGGATATCTTAATGTAGAGCAAATACAAACCTTGGTTCACTATTGTACATTATTTACTTTATCGACAATGGTAGTTACAATAATTGTATTTCAATTTATCAACGTTATGTTCCTATACAGGGCAACAGGAAGCGTACAGAAGTATAAATACGAAGCGCTTGTTTGCAGTGTAGAAGTTGGGATTTCCATTAGCTTAATGGTAGGAGGAATATTTCATTTCGTATTATTCTCTTTCCTTTTGGCAGTCGTTATAATGAAAGGATTTGAGAGAGTAGCGGAAGATTTGTTCTTATTAAAGAAGAGCAATCACAACATTCACACCGAACTCGAAGAAATAATGCTACAACATGCGGAAATATGGGCATTCACTAATCAGATAAACACCACTCTCAATTTCGAGTATGCTATATTATATGCCGTTCTTATATCAGAGACAAGTCTCGTATATTACGTTTTTTTCTTTACTGAAATGAATTTGATACTTCGAATCGTCTTCTTCGTTCTGATTATTGCTGCTTCATTGATATGCATTATAGTGGGTTTCGTAGCATCTATATTAACAGCGACGGTAAGTCTACGAACTTTGAAGTAATAATATCCACAAGTTCATTTACATATCTTTATATAATTAAATCTTTGTATATCTTTGTGTGATTATTTCTAAAGAATCATAAATTCTTGCAGATGCAAAATACTTTTCAAGACATCAGAAGATTCGCAGACTGTGAATTGACTGTGGAACAGAAGTTGAAAGTTAGTATTTTTCTACGTATTCCTGTAATTTTTATATTTTTCTTTTATTAACTCTGTCTTGTGGGACTAAGGGAGCCTTTAATTCATACCAATCGTCAGTTCGAGCATGCAGAACATAGGGTACATTACACAAATGAAAAATTCCTGTGGTTTGTCCGAATTCGAACCCCAGTATCCCAAAGCGTTAGGCTGATCCTTATTTACCTTGGCATCCAACTATGTTATTTCTAAACTATCAAATACTATATCAAGGGTTTTAAAATATTTAAAAATATTTCTAATTTTTTTTTACAGATTTTAAACTTCATGAAAAGATTTGGAAAGATATCTTTATGCTTTTCAGTAAGAAATTATTTCTTTATCACAAAAAAGTTTCCAATAAAGGTTCAAACATTTTCTATTAAATAAAACATGTATTTTTACATGTATATATTTAATTTAAGTTAAATTATTATTATTCAGATGGCCAGCGCACTGAATTCTGTATTTTCAAGCCTTATGAACATTCGCAAGTACAAGACGTCGTAATTCAAATAGATAAAATTCAAGTAAATTCATATATTAATGACTTTAAGTATGAAATGTAATTTGTTATCTTAGTTTATGCTTAGCATATGCTAAAATGTGGAGTCTTAAATGAAAAAGCGACAAACGAGATCATTTTAACGTTACGTGGAGCGCGCTGCCATGAGGACTTTCCATGGAAAACTGGTTTCTATTCAGTGTTAGACATGTGAATCCGAAAAACTCCATCCTATTGATGAGGATCAATAAGCATTGGTATCAAGTTTCAATATTTAGTGATGTTCTGTACTTGGATACGTTACGTGAATAGGGATGACAAATTAGCGTTAAACAGATCAGTGTTACGCCCAGTCATAATGTATACATAATACATATAATTTTAAACATTAGAGATATTAATACTCTTAAATATTTAAATATTAAAAAATTAGAAAACATCCAGCAATAAGTTGCATAACTTTCCTGGCTGTTATAAAATTTTGTTTTAAAAATAACTTTTATATTATTAATTACAGTATTATAAAATGACAACAGTTCAATTTTGTGGGAAGTTATAAATGCTAATAACGAGTAAAATCGTCATTAAGTCAAATCTTATTCGAGATATGACAGTATCCCTCACTTCCTCAAAGTCTAATGATTAAAGTATAACCATATCATGTGGACACATAATTCAATATAGTCAACAGAGAAGGAGGACTAAAGAATAACCAATCATTCTTATTCTTCATTACTTCAACTTTCTCGGGATTAAAATCATGATTGGTCAGAAGAATAAAACAAAAGGGAATGACGAAAATCACGCAGAAAAGGAGGGAAAAACATTCGCGCGCTCTTCTTGTGCTCATTTAGTTTATATTCACATTTATCCATTTTCCTGTTGTTCTTGAAAATAATTCAGTAGCTTATAAATTATCATTTTCAATGCTGAAGAGTGACATGAGAAAGGGTAATATCAGCATGCTCACATCACCCCACATACATTTTCAAATTTGTTCTGTCAATTGGCATAGATAAACTTTAGCTGTGAACGTCGACAGATTCATATTGATTCATTTTACATCTCAAAGAACATTCTTACATTCTTTTCCAAAAATATCACACTACAGCTAATCTACAGCACAGTACAAGTGTACAAATATAATTAGCAAACCATATTTTTACGTATCTTGACAGATTCCTACAGATTATCGCTGAAAAGCTTTTTCTTCTGATTAAATACTGTCGGGAAGGTCGCTTAATTGTCTGTCCCTTATTTAGTTGAAGAAATACTTAAAAGATCTGAGTAGCCAGCCTTTTGGCGAAGAACGAACCCATGATCAGTATTCAGTGGTTTTACCACTTTTTACACTAGTAAGCAGTGTCATTGCAACTACCCAGTAATCGACAGAAATACATATTGTAATCAATTTAAATATTTTTTTATAAAGTAGCTGTTTGAAAATTTCTGTCCCCATTTCTTTTTTTATAGTGTCATTGAATTAAATGTTATAGAATTTAACGGTGAAATTTAATTCAGTCATTTCGAATATTGTAATTTCATAAAATTTGCATAAGCCACCTGCGTAAAAACTAATCTAATAATTCTCTATTGCTTTATATTTTTATCAAGAATCAAATTTTTAAAATTATAACTTATTCATATGATATTTATTAATTGTACAAAATATTAAAACTGTTTATTGTTACAATAACAAATAAATTTCCAATATTATTAGACGATTAATTGTTGTTGCTATTTGTCAAGCGATTGCATACGATATTTTCCTGAAATAAATGCTAAAGTTTAAAAATATGAAAATATTCGTAATTCATCTGTTTATATTGAAAGTTTTCGAATTATCAGCTGATTCGAGAGAATTTTCATTACTCAAATATGACCATAATTACCCAGCGGAGGAATTGAACAATGCAGAAGCTGCGATTCCATCCGAGAAACAGGATGAAATCAGAAATNGAAAATATTCGTAATTCATCTGTTTATATTGAAAGTTTTCGAATTATCAGCTGATTCGAGAGAATTTTCATTACTCAAATATGACCATAATTACCCAGCGGAGGAATTGAACAATGCAGAAGCTGCGATTCCATCCGAGAAACAGGATGAAATCAGAAATTTCATCACGAAATACCGGACTATGTCAAAAACACCGAAAGCCAGACGAAAATGGGAAATTTTAAAACAACTATACAAACGATATGGATTGAGTGGACCAGACAAGCTGGATACTAAAACAACTGATCATTTACAGAAGACTTTCAACAAAATCATCGTTGAAAATTCGCATCATACACAGAAAGAACACTTCTCCACATTCGATATCCAGAATCATTACGAAAAGAAAATTAGAAAATACAAAGATTTGAATGATAAACATCGAACATCAAAAAACAAAGCATCTGTAAACGGTACTGACACAAGTTTTAGAATCGACAAAAAGGATTTCAACTTCAAATTTTCCTGGATCCTCAAACCTAAAATATTTTCCTACATCACTACTTTCTCCGCGACATTTCTAGCGGTTTGCATCGTCCTAATCGTTATAGTAAAAGTAATTCAATGCTACGACCAGGAAGATGAAATTGAAATAAAAAGTCGTGCATTACCGGCCACGAAGAAAAAAACTCTCGCCGTATTAGAAGACAAAAACGATTTTCTCATACCGCTTCTGAATACTCACGAGGAACTTGCTTTATCTGAGAATAACCGTTCTCGTCCAAATAAGTACAAACACGATAAAGAAACACAAGTGGAAGGAGAATTTATCTTTGCCGATCATCCGGCAAAAGTCAGATTTGAAGACCAAACGAAGNAACATACAAGCTATCAAACTCTTTGCAAGCGCATACCTCACATTGAATTCTTATGATGTAAAGTATTTTAAAAGTATTTTTTATTAAATAATATTCATACTTATATACATAAATAAAATCGTTGTTTCATAAAACTGTGTTTTATTCAGACCTGTAATAAGGCAGAAACATAAGCGCAAATCCCAGAAAAACATTTACTATCCAGGGGTCGCGATAAAATTTTTCACAAAATGGGGGTCGGAAATAAAAATAGTTTGCATACAATTGTATTAAACTATTGAACACCTCGCACTTCATCAAAGAGATGGATATTTGGAGTATTCGGATATTCTGCACAGTTTGTAACACCTAAATAAGGCCAATTTCTAATTGAAAGTTGTCCAAGGAGGCATCCCCTTAGTAGATTGCATTTGTTCCATGTGTTGCATTTCCTCGTTTCATGACACCAAACTGATAAAGCTGCGAAATTACCTTATTACGTAATTAGTACTTTATTCTATTTATTTAACAATTCAGTATGCTATAAATAGTTTATTCTCTATATTTTTAATTATATAAATAACTCTCATTATGGTAATTTTTACGATCTTAAAGTTTGCCTCAAAACAATGGAAGAATTTTACTTATTCGTGAAGATTTTCTCTTACCCATTCTCATCTTAACCCACTTGTTATACACATTATTTTTTCGCTTTTTCAACAATTTATCTTGTTCAAGCAGCCATCTTTTTCTAGATCCACCCTTCTTACTCATATAATTCACAAGTTCATAGTATTCCCGACATGTTCAAACGAACATAACATAACGCGAAATTGTTACAATTTATCAAAGATATTCTCGTTCACTGCGCTTCAATAAAGTATATTTTCATAATTTTAATTATAATGTACTGTCTTTGTATATGTCTGTATGTGTCTTATATCTATATCTGTATGTGTTATAATTATATTTAATACCAAGACAAGAATTTTACGTTTACAACGGTTAACTGACTTTTGGACCACCATGTGTTTTCAATATTTAAAGATTTTTTAATGTTTCAAGTTGTGAATAGTCATAATTATTTTATTGGAAAAATTCAGGGAAATTTTCAATATTGTATAAACGAGATAATCATAAACAGGAAAATACGATGATTTAGCTATAAAAATTGATACCAAACATAAACAAATGCCTTATTTTACGTAAGGCATTACACATTTTACAAAGCATTTTACATTTTACGCAAGACTTATTATATAGAAAGTACACTTTGCACCTTCTATTTTCATTCTTTTCTTTTTTGATTGCTTGGTTTAATAGGGTAAGGTAACGGAATAAAGTATTTAATCGATCTACCAATGAGGAATGCCTTCTGGGAAAACTTTCCATGAAAACTGACCTGCTATTTAAGAAGGAAACCCGAAAAACTCCACGTAGCCAGCTTGATGGCGAGAGGTGAACACACGACTACCTGTATTCAGCGGTTTTATCCATTCCCCTACTGACGAGTTCGCATTGATCTATGTAGTTGGAATGCCTTAAAAGAAGAATATAAAGAATTGTGTACTTACGGACAATTTAAACGGGCTGTGAAAATATTGATATGTGATTAGTTGAGTGTATTTTTTTGTTTTGATGTTATTGTATTTTTCTTTTCTGTTTTTTTTTGTTGTTTTGTTGATTGTATACTTGGTAAAAGTCTGTATCATTAATTTTTCTTTTGACCCTTGAAAAAGGCCAATGGCCATAGGGTCGTATGATTAAATAAATAAAATAAATAAACAAATATGGTAAATATAAAATTGCTATCTTTAAACTCCTTATGTATAATAATAATTATAAATTTATTTCAAAAATTAATTCAGTCTAAGCGCATTTAATTATAAATGTGAATGGTACATGATTAAAAATAATGTCAATGTCTCTTGCTAGGCTGAATACGTAAAATAACATTTCGGAAAAAAGTTTATACTGAGAAAACGAATAAATTACACTGCGATTCACAGGAATGTTATTTCACCCTCACTATTATCTTTGATAAAATCGTGATAAAAACTAGTCGACATGTAAACTATGACACGCGTAGATTGGCCCATTGCGCTGACTACACCGATCAAAATTTGCCTTCCAAATTGATCCTTGCGTATCAAAGGAGAACCGGAATCACCCTGAAATTATATTAATATGTTAACTATGAGACATGTTAAAATATTTATATAACTTTAGACTTACTTCCATTGCTAAAATTCCCAAATCCCTCGAAATGATATCACTTGCTTTTAAAGGAAATTTAAAACGTTTCAGCCATGGCGACGGATCTATAAGCTTTACAACTGCTATTTGAAGATCGCTAGTTTTGTCTAAATTTTATCATCGTATAAAACAAATTTTATAATATATATTACGTAATAGAAAAATAATTGTTTAACTTAAGAAAATAACTTACTTTCTCCTATCCTTCCCCATCCTACTAAGGTAGCGTGTCCTGAAGTATATGTTTGGTTTCTATCAGCTACTGCTACTGGATATGATGTTGGTGTGCATACAATGGGCTTTTTCAGAATTAAAAGAGCAATGTCATTTTCGAATGTGTCCGGATCATAATTAGGATGTATAATGTTTCTTTTGAAAAACACCAAGGAACCTTTGTGTTTGTTAATGTTTCCAACTGTTCCGTAAATGTCCAATGCCAATGAAATTGTAAATTGCTCGAGTCCTGTGGTTACGTTCTTCCTAGGTTATGGTAGGTTAGTTTAGTTAGTGAATAAGCTAGAGTTTAAAAAATTTTTAAAAAATTAAAAAACAAAAAATAAACAAAAAATTTGGGGTCTTGCTCGTTTGTCTCTGACAATTCGTCCATCTTGGCTAGTTTGGCATTCTGTTCGTTTGCTTTACGTGCTGTATAGCTGTAGTATTAACATTCGCGATCGCGTTCAGTTTTACAAGTATTAAGTAGATATGTTTTCCTACTAATAGCCACATGGCACTAAGTTCTACAATTAGCTATTCGTGGTGGCACTAAATTATTGGTTCTCGCTACGCTTAGGTTTCTTTTACACTCTTCGGGGGACTGCGGCCTTGCAGCCTAAAAACTGTACACCAACCTCAAACATAGAGGGTACTGTAGCCTTATTAATACCTTTAGTTCCCAGCAATTTTTGATATTAATGTAATTAAACATAAAAAATACTTAAAACTGAAAAAAACGAAAGAAATGCGTTAATTTTTAAGAAAAAGCTTCAAACTTTATTTTCCTTTGTCTCGCCTTTCTGCGAAATTTGACACCGATGAGTCATTGTTTACAGAGCTGGATGACCTTGAGAACAGCTGGTGTTGGATTTCCGGGACATTCTCATAGATGTCTCGGGAGGCGAAGGGTTTACAGTAGGGTGAATACTAGCTCGCCGTATATTTTTAAATATTTTTAGTANCTCTTTTCAGTCGAGATTGAAACGGTCGAGAGCGTTCGCACCACGGAACTCTCTCCGACCTTAGCCACAATCTAGATCGAAATGCTCGGTGCGAACGGGGTATTACCATTTCCGCCCACACGTCATCTATCTCCATCTCATTATTTAAGTTAATGGTGTTGTATATACGTATGTATATGTATATATTTAACATTATTTTTAACATTAAATCTGTTTCTTATAAATTCCATTGACCATTTTCTTAATAGTCTACTGAGGTAATTGTTCAATATAAATGTATTTATTAATTTTATTTGTCGTTTTGCTTCTCTTGTCGACGATTTTTTCTGATAAGTTCGTATGCTCTGAAATATTTAATTTCTTCCCTAATATCAAATACGCTATTCACGCATTGTTCATAGGAATGATAACCAGTTGGAGTCTTCAGTTTCGTTAAAAGGGCCACATTGGTTAATATCTCTGTCAGATTTCCTCCTGAAGTTGACATTCGATTGGGTAAGATAATACAGTTGAGATTTGCATTGGGCTTAACTGCTGTAATGTTAGTTGAGGTATTGTTTCGTGTTTTTCTCGATATGAATCTATACATGGCAATGAAAAAGATCACTAAATTTGAATTCTTATTTTGTAATGTCGTTTGGGCGGTGTTATTCTCGGTTTAATTGTACGAACCACTTACTTTTCGTTTTGGTTTTATCAGTACAGTCGACTCCCCTATCAGAGTTATATTTCATATTGCATGCGACTGTACGATCAGCCAAAACAGATGAATGTCCATAGCCCAGATTTGAATTGTTCGATCGAGAATATCATTAGTAAGTATTCGAAATTAATTGAGTATGTTAACGGTGTGAATGACCGTTTCGACTTGTTTTTGGCATCATGTAAATCTATAACATATTTATATATTAGTATTTTGATTGCGGCTTATTTGTACTTTGGACTTACCAATCTATACATGACAATCTCTATAATGCTCTCTATATATATGGCGTTATCTGTTTAACAGTTATAGGTATCGTATTTTCCAGATTTACATTATCAGTAAAATCAAACGTTTAATATTTCCACTTAATAAACTACCCTTATGACAGTTTCGTTTTATTTCAGCTTTATGGAGATTTCATGAAAACAAATAAGTTATTCCCAGCAAGATTTTCTGTCGTTTACAAGTTGAAGGCAAGTTCTTACATATTTTTAGGAAAAGTCATTTTTATATTTGCTGGATTTCATGAAGAGGTTCAGAAATAATCCAGTTGGAATTTCCATTACTGATTGTTTTCATGTCAAAAAAAATTTCCTATAAAAGTAAGTTTATTCGTGCTGTTTCAGATATAAATATGGCGCACTTATTAATTTGATTTATTTTACTAGATTCTTAGTAGTTTATATTCCGTTCTGTCTGCTTTTATGGAATTGGGAGGCAACAAACCTAAAGGATGTTCGCCATTGCTTTCCAGAAATGAAACTGGTACAGTAGAGTCTCGAAAACTCGGCCTAATGTGGACCGAAGGGTGGCCGAGTTTGTGAAAATGCCGGGTTATCGACTGCCGAATTTTCGAGACTCTACTGTATCATATACTAATTANAATTATAATTGCGATTTTCGACCCCCCCCCGACTTAATTAAACGTATATATAATAAAATCTATAAATTAAAACAATTAAAAAACTATTGGAGGTCGTTTTTGACATCAGAAACTAGCTTTAAATAACTTTACCGAAGGAAAATCCGTGCACTACAACTTTAGAACGATGAATTAAATTTAATAAAAAAAATTCTCATTAAAAAACAATTAAGCGTTAATCGTGCGTCATTAAAGGTAGATTAAAATCGCGATAAAATTTTTTCGCGCGGGAAAAAATTTTTGAATAAATTTGGAGACTTAAAAAACATTCCAAAAATTCAAAACAAACAAAAATTTTTTGGGGGCCGAAAGGACCGAGTTTTCTGTAACGCTATGTAACCTGCCAGAGTTAACTCGGGCGAAGAACTAAAAATTAATTAATTAATGCCGTTCAGAGGGATCATACCTTTCTCTACTGTCTATATCCTTCCCCAACTTCTTCCCCTCCCTTTGTTTTTACTCTCTTTTCTGCCGGATAAACACCTCGTGTACGGCCGATGTCTTTCTTGTATGTATGTATGTATGACAAATGAAGTAAAAATATATTCATATTTTAGTTTTCGTACACAGCATAAATTAAAATTGTTCAAATATGTAGAGTAAAACATGTTTAAAAAGGAACCTGTCTAAAACGGTACCTGCCTAAACAAAAAGAAATTTGGTACCATGTTATTTAATTTATACAGGTTTTATTGTATTTAATTTAAATGTATTATTTTCGGATTTAACATTCATGCGCAATGTGCAACTGGAAACCACGAACTATCAGATTTACAGCCTCGATGGACGCCAGCGTTGTTGTCAGCATCGTTTCCAGAATCGGTATTACTTTCATGTCGTGTTTTGCCCTCTCTAACACGATCAACTTACTCTAAGCATGTCTGACAGGTTTATCTCGTAAAGACATCATTCTGAAGTCAATGATCTTTTATTCTTGGTGAATACGTCAGCTCACAAGCGCAATGCGAAAGCATTCACATGCAAAGCGCGATGCTGCTTAGCAAGAAAATAAGATGTTAGCGTCATCTAGCTGTTCCGGGGCTCACCGTGGTAAAGACGATAAATACAATTAGCTTCGTGGAAGGAAGCTGGTAAACGTACTTGTTTCCGTCTTTCGCCAATGATACGTTACATCTATGTCGTATACCATTTTCTTCTACCATCAAACTGCAGAATTGAAGAAGATAACCTCTTGAATTTTTTATCATGAGATAGATAAGCGTTTATCTCCTTGCGCACAACTAACTCAAATTTCACGAAAATCTTAGTTACCTCCATCCTCCAAGCCTTTCAATTGCAATTAAGAATATTATTGATTTAAATGTACGCATTGTTTTATATTGGACAACACATAGTGCAAAACTCAAGGTTTGTTTATTATATGTTCTATTGATGACGAGTAATTGGTTACGGGTCATCAACTGACTATTAACTGACTATCAGATTGGCTGTGTGGAGTTTTCCGAGTTTTAAATATTAAAATTAAAATATTAAAATTGATTAAACTTACTTATATATGACGTGGGCAGCTCCAACTGCTGTTGTGGTAGTGATCAATGAAAATGATCCTTTAAAGTTCCCTCTACGGAAAATAGCCATCTGTAATTAAAAATATACGAAAGAATAAATTTATTGTATTGGGATTTATAAATCTTTATCATACATAAATCTTATTAGATCTTACTATAAATGGTACTTCACCCTCTTCAGCAGGAGTGCCTCCAATCATCCGTGGCATTATTATTCCTATAAAAAATTATACAAAAACTCTTTTAAATGAAATCATTAATGTTAACTGTAAATTTCTACATCAAATAATTACTTGAATGACTCCTGTAGTTTTCCGATAGAATAAGGTTTAGCATGCTTAAAAAGAGAGTAATTAACAACCTGAAAATATAAAATATTTTAGTAATTTCATTTTAAAATATAAAGAAATGTTTAAGTGTAGTTGATTACATTGAATTTTTTTATGGAGTGTGTCATTAATTAAAGGAATGAAGTGCTTGAAGTGTTTTCCATTACATCAATTAATACCATAAGTTTTCCCATTTTGGTACTTTATTGTTAAAGTTCTATTACGTAAATTGGATACCTGAAGTCGATTTCATTGTGGTACAATAGAATAGACAACATAACTGAGGATTTAGGAAAAATTTAGGGATTCAAATTTTGAAAATGTATGATATTACTGGTTTGATTCCTAATCGTTCTTGGTGATCCTTCGTAGTAATTAACAGAATTATTTTATTATAGCACGCGTCGTGTTATCATAAATGGTAAGAATAATATAAATATAAAACTCTGCAGAAAACATTATTTTATACAGAAATTTCTCTGCTATAAACCAAAGAATTTCCTATTTTACAAAGTGTTAATCATTGAGCGTACCAGCGTGTTGGTCAAGCAGATCTCGTACCTAACCAACAGGCTGGTTACGTGGAGTTGCGATGATTATTCGCCTGACTAATTCTAAGTAGGATGCATTTCCCTAGAATATATTCTTATGAGGCATTCCTTTGGCAGATCGTTGTATTTCATTCCTGTATTTAATTTAATCATTGTTGGTCAGGTGTGAACGTGCAATTAATAATAAGTAGTTACTGAAATACTGTAAATGGATTTATTTATAAATGAACTTTTTGAAAAATTATTATTATTATGAAAATACTGACAAAATGTTTAATTATTACATGTTTTGCAGATGTGTGATGGTGTCAAACACGGCTATAAGGAGTGTGTAGAATAACCGGAACTGTCAGGTTCTTAATTGTCTTTGTTGTTCTCAGAAACTTTATCATGCTTATGTTGAAAAATTAATACGTATGATGAAAATAAATGGATCTTTCGATTTTTAAAGCTGGCAACTTTATTATACATTCACCCGTACTAATTTTATAAAAATCCAGTAACAATTTTCTTAACTTTTCTGGCAACATTTAAAATTTTAGTAACGCCATCTGTTATGATATTTTATTTTAAAAAAATTTTGTAAAATCGATTATTATAAATTAGAAAAAATGTTAATTTTGAAGGTAGGGATGGGTATTATCAAAATCTGTAATGATAGTAACGAGTAAAATCGTGATTCACTCCGACACTATTCGATATATTAAACACGACCCTTATCTACCCACTCCGTCGCTTTTTAACCATCAATATTTAACAGCATCAATCGCCATAATGTACAAACCTTCCAGTGAAATTTAAGAAACTTCGGCAAAATGTACAGGCGTTCTTAAGCTTCAAAGTGGTTGAACAAAATCGTGCCCTCCACACATTAACATCCGTACAGTACAGTACATACAGGAAAAAATCTCTGATTTTTTTACATTTTTCGACATTTCAAGGTCTCCTAAGTANATTGTATTTATTTTCTCAAGATTTTAATTTTAATTAATTACACGTAATCTATGCGCTTCTTTCTCTCAAAATAATTAAGATTTCCTGTTTAATTATTTAAAAATTAAAGAACGAAACAATAACAACAAAATATTAAAATGAATACAGATAAAAGAGCTGTGTAGCCCAGCAATAGACGAATGGATTAAACTAGTGGTGCGCGAACTGTGGGTCGCCAAATTCAAAGAAATTTATTTGACAATAAAAAATATAAGGCTATCAGGTAACAGTAAAATAGTGAAATGAAATTATATTATTTATAAAAATAGAACTATATTTGCTTACGAAAACAATTATTGTATTGGTACCTAATGCAGAGAGAGGATATCTTTCGGCTTGCGATTTCCAAAACAGATCCAAACATAGAAGCAATCGTGAGCTCTTTGCAAGCGCATAACTCACATTGAATTCTTATAATGAAAAGTTTTTTAAAAGTATTTTTCATTAAATAATTAATACTTTATTTTAATACGTATTTACGTAATTAATACTTTNGTCAAAACAAAAACATTTGTACAAACATATTTGGTGTTTACTGTTATATAATTATTTCATTTCAAAATAGATATTAAATTTAGGTAAAAATAGATTTATCTATATATTTTTACGTAAATTTATCGAATATCGAAATTTACGTAACTATATCGAATGTGTTTTTAGTTGTGTCAAGCGATTCAGGAACGTTATGTTTCAGACGCAGTTCCCTTAGTCCAGACTGGACAAAATCGTAAATTTTTTAAACTAAAGACTCTAATTTATTATAAGAGACAGTTTCCCACAAAAATCCTCCTCGCAAGCATCCCCATCGGCAGTCAGTGATGTTCAAACTTTCATTGGGCTGCATTTTGAAAAAAATTGTAGACGTATAAATTCCCACTGTCATACCCTGTCTGTCTGTCAGTCCGTTTGCCTGTCTGTTCGGTATTCCTTAATCTCGAGAAAGGACAAAGACAGATAGAATATAAGGCCAGACATGGAAATTATAGCGCTGGGAAGACCCGATTAACTACATATTTTCGCCGCTACAAACCGAAAGTCACCTTATTGTAATTAAATATTTCCCCCGAAAAATGTTAGATAGATGGATGACAGGCGCGACTATATTGTAAAGGAAAACTATTATTTACAGGAACAAGCTACTACTAATTTCAGGTGGAAAACATATACTTTTTATGGAAAAATAAAGAGAGAATGGTCATCCAAAATTTGGCCATTACATTATGATATTCAATGGAGTTATGAAAATCTGCAAGATACTACAAGAGATAAATTCTTACAGCCAAATGTTCCCTTTTCCACTTAAATTTAACTAAGTAGATTTCTCGAACGTGCAAAATATGAACTGAATTTCCCCTTTAGATTAAGGTAACATCACTGATTCTATTTGCGTTAGAAACGTAAAGAAAACTGGAAATACTCCCCATTGCCAGCCCGTTGTCATTTGTGTACCCATGAACTATGTGCAGGACTTATATTTTCTCGAATATTGAATGTCATATGAAAGACATTTCCGTGATTACAACATGAAAAATGAAGCCAGAATGAATCAAATATTTTGGCAGAGGAAGCAATAAATATTATTTACGAAAATTATATTTCAAGATTTCTTTCATTCGTCGATATGACATTGTTTGTACTGTGTGAATAAGTACTGTTTACGATTTCTAAAACATAAATAGCAAATTATACTAGAAATGTTATTTTATAAATAAAACACATGTTTACTTTGTTGATTGAAAAGTACAAAATAATATAAGTCGTATATAACAAGTTAAGACATTAACTTTATCATGTGCAACATGTAAATTTTCGAAAATTTTAAGAGTGAGAATGTAGGAATAACTCGTGTTATGCATTTTTTAAATTTTAAACATAAAATATTTTAAATTTAGCTAAATAAATAAAGTTTAATGTATGACTTTAAATTACCATCCTTTACTTATCAAAAATGTACATTATAAATATTAATATAAGATACAAATATTAGATGACAGGCCCGTGTAAAAATATGCAAATATTTATAATCTAAAATACGCATTACTTAAATTATTACAAAAATATATTAAGATTTAATTTTCTCAAAGGCTTTATATAAATTAAGGTTTTTAGTGAAGATCGTATTTTAAAGATAAGGCACCAAAGGCAGTAAAAATTGTATTGTATTTTCTCGAACTCGAATATAAAGTGTACATTACTTGTTAACATTCTGAAATTATTTTTAGAATTTACATATTTATGAATTTTTTACCGATCCCATTGCTTTTAATTTGATTTTATATTTAAAAAATTGTATACTTTTTATAATTATTTAATACGATTTTCATATTTTCATAATTACGAATATTAATTTTATATTTTCTTCTTAATTATAACATTAACATGTATTCAACTCTGCGATTGAATACTTACAAAATGAATATTATCTTGGGTTTTGCTCACTCATTACAAAAAATCTCTGTTGATTTCTTGTGAATGATTTGATTCTATTCTGAATCACTTATTAATTTCTAACAATTACTAAAAACAGTTTATATCTCACCTAATCTGGTCATTTTCTTTTTTATACATCTGATTAGGCCTTCTCTCCTAACCTTACAATTAAAAATGATGCAATTGGTATTAATCTGTATATATAAAATTGCTTGTCCTAACTGACTGACTCACTGACTGATTCATCATCGCCCAGAGCAAACTACTGGACCTAGAGAGGTGAAATTTGGTACACAGTTAGGGTACGTCATGAAAACGCACACTAAGAAGGGTTTTTCGAAATTCCCAAGTAGGGGGAGAGGGAGAGCATTAAGTGTTAATGGAAAAATGGCTTCTACTGTATTATTTTAAATGCGATTTTTTATTTTTATATGCGTTTTAGTAGTGTATGCCATGGGAATTCACTTTAAGAAAGGATTTTTCAAAATTTTCCCGCGGGGGGAGAGGTAGAGCATTAAGGTTTAACCCGAAAAACGGCTTCTACTGTACTATTTTAGATACGATTTTTTGTTTTCAACTACGTTTAGTCTTCATTGAGTACTTAGGTGTATTAAATTGATAACATTTCAGACATTGTTGTAAATATTTTTATGGTTTGATTTTAATTAAAAATGTTCGATCCGTTTTAAATTCAAATTTATTATTGCATATTGGTTCGATTATAGAACGATTGTAAACGTTCCAGAAAATTGATCAAATTGAAGATAGTTCGTTTGATTCTCGGCAATTCTCTTCAGCGGTAGGTGTTATATGACAATTACTATGGTTATTGAAATATTGAATGTAAATGGGGTTTGCTTGCAAAACCTCCG
>NW_019384496.1:415161-423531 GCF_000671375.1 Centruroides sculpturatus | reverse complement strand
ATTGGCGCCCGCGAAAATTCAAAAATACAAAAATGAAGTATATTACCAAGTAACCCAGTGAGAACTGCTTGCCTATCATTTTAGTTGAAAATACAAGAAGTTTTATTCCAAGCAAGCATCGCAAGCCCGCTTGGTTAATTTCTGCTGCTTGCTTGGAATAAAATTTCTTGTATTTTATATTAAAATGATAGGCAAGCAATTCTGTTAAAAGCACTGGCACTGAACGTTTCGCTTCATGCAGTCTATTTTACAATTTTTTTAAAATGATGTCAATCCCGAAAATCCCGGGATTAGGAAAACTTAATCCCGAAAATTTTGGGACTGAAAAGTGGTCGGGATCCCGGGATCCCGATTTTCGAAATCCCGGGATCAAATCCTCTACTTTCAATAGAAGAAAGTAAATACTGTAGGTTCGAGTATGGCAAACGGACTAAACATATAAAGTTCTTGTCGTCGTCTGCATTGTTATAACTATGTAGGAGCCAGTTTAAGTTTTCCATAGAAATAACATGATTTTGACAGAAGTAATTTATTAAATTGTGGAAATAAAAAAATGTTATTAGTTAAATAATGTTTACCATAAAATCTTGCAATGAAAAGGGAAAGTGGAAGTCCGCTATAAACCCTCTTCCACATACTGTATTTTCTCACAATTATATCGATATAATTATATTCAAGTATAATTGCTTCGTGTAGCATATTTAATGTAAAATCACATTCTTCATATAATCAAACAACGTTTACTGGCTTTTAATTTAATTAATTACAAACAATGTATAGCAAAATTATATTGCTGACATGAATTTATTAATTTATTTTTAATTTTAAAAAAAGATATGCAAATTCCATTGATTGTAAATAAAATCGATAGAATTGTAAACCGATAGATTATAATTAGAGTCGATCGAATGTAAATAGATTTATTATATAAACAGAAGTTTAGTGTTTTCGCTTGTTTATAATAATTTTTAACCGGAAATTTCATGTATTTTCGAATTATATCATTTGCTTCAATAATATTTCTGTTGATGTTTCAAATAGTTTAACGATTCCTTTAGTTTATGTTAAAGTAACTACGATTATTGAAAACAAACAAAAATTGATTTTAAATTGTTAAAAGAAAACTTACCGGAATTCCATAGTCACCAGAGTTACCGGAATTGAATTCTTTCAGCAAAATACTTCAATTGTAATAATAGCAATAGTTACTTACAGTACAGAATTTCATAAAACATTCTGTTATATACATTTTTAACGTTATGTAAGCCAATTTTATTTTTTATATAAAGGATGCAAAAATATCGTTATGTGTTATTATTAATAACTCTGCTTCTTGCCTTACATTATTATTACTCAACATGTATCGTATAATAATAATGTAAGGGCACAAACATACGTTGAATAAGTGGAAAACACGCTTGATGTACGCTAGGGTATAAACATATATTGAATAACTTTAAGTGTGCCCATTGTGCCCACTCACTTTGTTTTGATTTCATAATTTTTTTTTAATACCGAAAATTACCGTTACTACTAGTTTCAAAGAAATTTGTCAGAGAGACAAAGCAATTTTGTCTCTCGCACGGGTGGTTCGGTTTTTCCGGAGGGCGTCAGCATAGCGGGAGGTATCACATTGGGATTTTACTCTATATTAAGCACAAATAACGAAAATATATTTTAAGCTCGTAGTTTCCACTGGTGGGATTCGTTTCTTGTCAAAACAAAAACATTTGTACAAACATATTTGGTGTTTACTGTTTTATAATTATTTTTATGTACATAACTCTCATTATGGTAATTTTTCCAATCTTAAGGTTTGCATCGAAACAATAGAAGAATTTCACTTATTCACGAAGATTTTTCTCTTACCCATTCTCCTGTTAACACATTTGTTAAGCACATTATTTTTCGCTTTTTCAACAATTTATCTCTAAATCTTTTCCTCTCTTCTGTTAATTTATCCAAAAATAACTTTCTTCCAATTTCTAGATTCTAACAATACCTTTGGTTTTTCCAAGTAGTTATTGTATTAAACATCATACTTAATAATATCAATAAATTTTCTTCAAATAATTAAATCACAAGTTACAACTGAATTTAGTGAAATTGCGATCTAATAAACAGTAAATTTGCTGAATCGATCGATTGATGAAAATCGATCACAGTTAAAGAGAATTTATACTCTGATTATATAGAAATAAAACAATTCTGTTTACGAATTTAAATATTTTTTTAACGAATATTTTGATATTTGCTTTCGATAGTACTTGTTTATTATAATTTAAAAGTTAAAAACATGGTCTGGGTTTATAATTCTGATCCGATTCTGATACATTACGAAGTTGTTACATGAGCAGCTCCCAACGCAGTTCTTGTCATTAATGTGCAACTAGTGTTTTGTATAAATATATATTAACCAAGTTGATTCTTGGCTAATATATATTTATAAAAACACTACTTACTATAAATGATTTATATATGAATATCAGTATATTTTACAATTTGTTGATATTCTCGAATATAGCTATTAAATATGTTATAATAAACTATACGGAAACGATTTACAATCACCAAATTTTACCACAATCGACAAATCATTAACTAACAACAGACATTTTCTAGTAGAGTATGTTGGAACCCGAAGTCTCTATGGGAATCTGTAATGCCATTCCAAGAACAGTTCATAATTTGTTCTTAAGTATATATGAAATTTAGACAATACTACAGATAATAATAAAATGAAAACTTTCAACAAAAGAAAGTAAATACTGTAGGTTCGAGTATTACAAAAGGGCTAAACATATAAAGTTCTTGTCGTCGTCTGCATTTTTATAACTATATAGGGGCCAGTTTTCCATAGAAAGTTTTTCTGGAAGTACAGATCGCCCAAGTATGGCATTGTTCTTCGGTCATTGCAATCTATTCAATTGCAAAGCGAATGAAATTTATTTTAGAGTCTAAACATACACAAATAATCTTACATTTTCAATTCAATAATAGCAGTTTTTCACGATAAACAATGCTATCAAGAATAGCACTAAATATACACTACTAACAAAATTCATGTTACGCTCCTAAATTCACCATACAAATAAACTTTCATTTTAAGTATTATTTCGTTATTTTCCATTCTTCAATTATCATTATATTCTCCATGAATTATTTAAAATTTTATAAAGATTTATTTCATATTACTTTATTTGTATTAAGTTACATGATCTTGACAGAAGTAATTTATTACATTGTGGAAATGAAAAATGTTATTATTTAAATAATGTTTACCATAACGTGGCATTATTATTCCTATAAAAAATTATACAAAAACTCTTTTAAATGAAATCATTAATGTTAACTGTAAATTTCTACATCAAATAATTACTTGNAAATTCATGTTACGCTCCTAAATTCACCATACAAATAAACTTTCATTTTAAGTATTATTTCGTTATTTTCCATTCTTCAATTATCATTATATTCTCCATGAATTATTTAAAATTTTATAAAGATTTATTTCATATTACTTTATTTGTATTAAGTTACATGATCTTGACAGAAGTAATTTATTACAATGTGGAAATGAAAAATGTTATTATTTAAATAATGTTTACCATAAAATTTTGCAATGAAAAGAGAAAGTAGCAGACCGCTATAAACCATCTTCCACAGACTTTCTCACATTTATACCGATATAATTATATTCAAGAATAATTGTTTCGTGTAGCATATTTAATGTAATATCACATTCTTCATATAATCAAGCAACGTTTACTGGCTTTTAATTTAATTAATTACAAACAATGTACTGTATATCAAAATTTTATTGCTTACGTGAATTTATTAATTTATTTTTAAATTTAGGAAAATATATGCAAATTCCATTGATTGTAAATAAAATCGATGGAATTGTAAACCGATAGATTATAATTAGAGTCGATTGAATGTAAATAGATTTATTATATAAACAGAAGTTTAGTGTTTTCGCTTGTTTATAATTTTTAACCAGAAATTTCATGTATTTTCGAATTATATCATTTGATTCAATAATATTTCTGTTGATGTTCCAAATAGTTTAACGGTTCCTCTAGTTTTTTATATAAAGGAGCATAATAATGCAGAAATATCGTTATGTGTTATTATTAATAAATTTGCTTTGTGCCTTAAATTATTATTACTCAACATGTATCGAATAATAATAATGTAAAGGCGTAAACGTATGTTGAGTAACTTTTAAACATGCTTGAATTACGCTAGGGTATAAATATATGTTGGATAACGTTAGTGTGCCCACTTTTTTTGCTTTGATTTCATAATTCGTTTTAATACCAAAAATTACCGTTACTACTAGTTTAAAAAAATTTTAGCACCAAATTACGTTATTTGAATATCTCCGTATTGATATACACATACATAGCCACTAAATACCATTCAATTTAGCCTCGTTTATAAAAAACCGAAACCAAACGTGCTACTCTGATAGCTGAGCAGATTGAAGTATGAAGTTTAGGTTTATTTGATTACGGCAGCGCCACAGATTGGTTATATACCAACTTTTACGGAAAATTTGTCCATATTTAGATGTTACAAACGTGAAAAAAACCATAAAATTCCACGTGGCCTGGCTGTTGGCGAGGCACAACCGACGACCATTAACGTTTACTTGGTCGTGGGTTCCACTTAGCTACTGGTAGGCACTTTGAAATGTCAGCCTACCGCTCTGGAGATATGGGATCTGACCCGAAATAATCATAAGAACTTTTCTACTGCCATAACAGACAATTAAAAAAATTCTTGTAGTTATTTCTGTACGTTTTTTGCCGTCTTTCACCACCGAACTACTTCATTGTGGGAACGACTAAATCTATAATGGCTGCAGAAAGGTCCTCTTACAACTTACTGGCCAAAATAAATAACAAAAAAATAAACGACAAAATTTACTTCGTATTGAATAAACAGTGCAACAAATTTGATAACAAAAAGTGCAGGTTTGTCTAATAATTGTTGAGATAATAATGTATAAAGATAGTTTACGAAGTCTTATTCATTGTCTTAATGACAGTACAGTACAATAAAAGTAGCTATTTCGCGATTCTTGTATATCTGATTTTTCATAAATAATTGCACAGCTATTAAATTTCTTCACAGTAAATTACATTAGAGTTGTTCTTTAAAAATGGGTAGTATCTCGTTTGTAACTTTGTGCCTGAGAAAATCAAATTTCTTCTAATACATCAATTTACTCTGNGTTAACTAACAACAGACATTTTCTAGTAGAGTATGTTAGAACCCGAAGTCTCTATGGGAATCTGAAATGCCATTTTAATAACAGTTCATATTTTGTTCTTAAGTATATATTAAATTTAGAGAATACTACAGTTAATAATAAAATGAACACTTTCAATTAGGGAATTCGATCCCGGTCCTTATTTCTAATCCCGGGATTTCGGGATTATACTTATTCGATCCCGGGATCCCGATTTTCGAAATCCCGGGATCAAATCCTCTACTTTCAATAGAAGAAAGTAAATACTGTAGGTTCGAGTATGGCAAACGGACTAAACATATAAAGTTCTTGTCGTCGTCTGCATTGTTATAACTATGTAGGAGCCAGTTTAAGTTTTCCATAGAAATAACATGATTTTGACAGAAGTAATTTATTAAATTGTGGAAATAAAAAAATGTTATTAGTTAAATAATGTTTACCATAAAATCTTGCAATGAAAAGGGAAAGTGGAAGTCCGCTATAAACCCTCTTCCACATACTGTATTTTCTCACAATTATATCGATATAATTATATTCAAGTATAATTGCTTCGTGTAGCATATTTAATGTAAAATCACATTCTTCATATAATCAAACAACGTTTATTGGCTTTTAATTTAATTAATTACAAACAATGTATAGCAAAATTATATTGCTGACATGAATTTATTAATTTATTTTTAATTTTAAAAAAAGATATGCAAATTCCATTGATTGTAAATAAANTTTTTTATTATTTAAAGTTTAAGATAGGCGATGCCTTCATAACGAAAAGATAAGTGTAAATCTAATTTTTGATAATTGCAAGAGTGAGAAATCTTTTCATTTCAGGTTTTAAGGAGCCCAAAAGGGAAGTATGTGTCCATAATTAGCGCATTGCTGATTGATTACTTACGATTTTGCTTTCACTTAGTGCGTTGCTCGTATGCATCATTCCAATGCGTAATAATAGTTTTAGAGAAAGATTCCGAATCCATTATCACCATTTTTGTTGTGGAAATGGGGCGATTTCAGTTTTTCCCGTAATGTGGATGCTGCCTAGACATTATGGAGTTTCTGGACAAACAAAAAACTCACGGAGAAGGGTGAGACCTTGACGATGGTTCCGTGGCTTCAAATTGAATTATTTCTGTCACTAACTTCACCCGTCAGAAAAAATTAAAATTATTTCTAAAATGTACTGTATTTTTTTTCACATTTATTCAACAGTTGCCACTGAATAAAACAACTAAACGCTGATATTTTTTCGTGGGTCAACGGGCTGGCCACGTGCGTTTTCCAGGTTTTCTTAACTTTAGTAAAACCTAAATAGGGGACCATTTTCCAGAATTTGTTTGTAGTGCACATTAACTATATGTGTAACGCCACGACCACTTTATTTACGAAGAAGTTATAATTAGGATTATTTAGTTATTATTTTTCTCTGTAATTTATATTCATTTTGTTTTTGTCACAAGAACAAACCTTATGAACAGACCGCAAACGTTTTGGTTATCATAAATTTAATGATCAATCGGTTGGTTTGAGTAAAAATTACATTTCTTAAACTAATTTGAAAATAAAGAAATTAAAATCTTCAGAAATGTAATAAAAACGAACAGATTATTTATTCATCGATTACATTATCAAAAATTCACATCTTCATTCACATAAAGGTTTAATAACTAAAGGTTAAAATATACATACTTTCCATTTGTTAAGCTTGATAAATATTTGATCTCTGAAGAGAACTGAAAAAAGAAATAATAATTCAGTAAAATTAATTTTACATTTTACTCAATATATAGTAAAGATGATAAATAAAGTGATTAGAATGATTTAAAATTACATTATACTAATCTTCACCTTCTGAGAAACCACTGTGTCAAAAATATGATCAATAAACGCTGTTATTTTAGTTATATTTTTGACATTGAGGTTCTGGATGGTGGAATGATGTCATCCTCACCATACACGCATATCGTTTCAATGTATTTACGCACACAGAAAACATGATTAAACTCTACATTTTGTTATACTTGTGACAATGTCGAAGGGCCTCCCTATACTTCGGCACCACGGGACCGAAGGGTCGACATCGCGTCGTCGAAGATCGCAATGACAGTTTTGTCAGCACTGACACTACTGCTAGACACAGAAACCGTTTCGTTCGGGCATGTGAGCGAACAGAGCGATCAGAGTTGGGATGGAAGGAGAGACAGCGCACCGAAAGTGATTTACTCAGACGCTTGTTAGCGTAACAACTGTTTAATGGTTAACGATACATTAGGGCTGCTGTTAGATACATTTCTACGATTTGTCATTATTCGATATTACGATATTACGGTTTTTCCCGATTTGAGAGAGAGAGTTACAGAAGTTTCGCGTGGCGATAAATACCTTGAGCTTTAGTGAGTTGCTAGTAAGTCTTGACACGAAGTTAGTCCAGTTAGACAGTTGGGTCGATGTTAATCCAGAGAATATGCACTTAAATAAGTCCGATAGTCCAGTGAAAATCACAACGCACACGGAAAAAGATACGGAACTGGAGACTGATCTCTTCGAGGACGGGGCGACGACTGACTCACTTTGTTGTCTGTTTTTCGTGTTGGATTGTTGAAACGGAGATATTAGGTTAACAGGTGCTGAGAAAGCGTCGTTATTAAGCCTGAGAACTTACCAGATGTTTAGCCCCCAGGTGTAAAAGTTGACAGTTATTTAAGTGAAAATTTGCAACATTTTTTAAAATTCACATACTCCAGTTAAGTAGTTTGTTCTTGGCACCAAGCCAGAACGACTTGAAATGTTGTTCTGTACAATTCTATATAACAGGGCTGGCCAACCTGCGGCTCGCGAGCCACATGCGGCTCTTTGAAGGATTATTTGTGGCTCTCGATAGATGTACCCGAGTTCCCTTTTCATTTTTGTGTTATTATATTTTAAAAAATTATTATCGTTCCGTATGTGTTTCAAAATGTCTTTTAAATTACTAACAACAAATATGAAAGACTAAGTGCAACGTTGTAACAAATTTCATTTCCGTCCAAGTTAAGAATGATATGACTCATCGAAAACTGCGCGAACGAACATAAACAGTGGCGTAATCGTCCGTTATCGACCGACTCCAGACC
>NW_019384496.1:399029-414673 GCF_000671375.1 Centruroides sculpturatus | reverse complement strand
ATGTGCTAATATTTTTAATTAAATTAAAAAATAAAAAATAAAAAAATTTATAAAATATTAAAATTAAAGGTCACAATTTAAATATTTATCATACATTGACTTATTATAACTGAATAAACTTATTATAGCATGAATGAACGTATTTTAGTAATATTATTACGTAAATATGCTATAAAATAAATGAGAGAATATATAAATTAAGAAAATAAATCGCTAAATAAAAATTTCTGAGTCGACAAAACACCACCTGGACAAAAATATGTGAAACAGATGGTAGACAACACACTACAGTCAAGTGGTGGCATCTGTTGCCAAAAATTTTCATTAAAATCGATTTTTCGCAAGGTAACGACGAATCGGTACTCCAGTACATTGTTATAACAATGGGGGGTGCGACAGATCGTTACCCTGGTTTTAAGAAAGCTAACTAACTTGATACCACAAATCGCAAGACAAAGATCGCTGCTACACTACGTCCCCTAACAGCCGGATCAAATATTTCACTATGCTTCTTTTACCTGCACGTTTTACGCCATTTTTTGTTTACTACGAAGCTACACTGCAACAAATTAACATATTATCGAGCCTAAAAATAAATTGAAATTGAAATGAGATGCTGTGAGGCATAACTGTGTATTACGAAGCAACAGGGAAGGCATTAAACGTTTGAAATTAATAAATGTAATGACAGGTAACGAAATGCGCTGTTTAAGTGTATATTACTGTATTTATTACACAATAATTATGTTAAAAATGTGTAATACATTTAAATTTGATCAATTATTCGTTTTCAAAAGTATTTTTAAAAGTAATCTCTGATTTATTTTTATTTGTGGTGCAAACATTAAGTACAATAAACACGAAAATTTTGTTCGGATGCCGTGAATTAATTTTAACCTAACGTCAAAAATATATTTATCCGACATATCCGAATTTACTCACTCGAGAAAATGGATGGTTTTTTTTATTGTCTCTGTCATTAATTTTAATCTCAGGTGGCTGGCTGGTTTAACAGCGGATTTCGTATAGATATTTCCATATAAAAAATAGCATGATGTTGTTTACTCATAAAATGTAGGCTATAAAAATTAATTGAGAAGTTATTCTATACTCCATTCTTTATCTGTGTGCAACACGAAGTTATAGCGTATAAAATAACTTCAAATGGTTTATCGTTAATCTAGATTGTTTGAAATATCAGAAGACTTATCAACCAGAATTTAATATCAGACTTGTTTGTTCTTGTAAAGATAATTTTGGTTTTACAATCATTTACTTTAAATAAAAATTAACTTAAAGAGCAGTAAGCTATTTTCATTTTATTATAGAATAATTTGATTAATATATTTTATTTTATATAGATTTAATTAATTAGGGGGGTCGGAAATCGCAATAGAATTTTTAATTTTTTAAAAATATTTTAAAATATAGGCCTAGTTAGTATTCACCTTGTCCTCCAGAGACGTCTATGAGAATGCCCCGGGAAATCCGACTCCAGCTGTTCTCAAGGTCATCCAGCTGTGTAAACAATGACTCATCGGTGTTAAATTTCGCAGAAAGGGGAAACAAAGGAAAAATAAAATTTGAAGCTTTTTATTCAAAATTAACGCATTTCTTTCGTTTTTTCAGTTTTAAGTATTTTGTACGTTTGATTACATTCATATCAAAAATTGAAAGAGGCTTAAGGAGTTAAAACGGCTATTTTAAAAAGTCCATCATAGATTGAAAGAGATTNTTTAAGTATTTTGTACGTTTGATTACATTCATATCAAAAATTGAAAGAGGCTTAAGGAGTTAAAACGGCTATTTTAAAAAGTCCATCATAGATTGAAAGAGATTCATAATGACGACGGTAGGATGATTAAGGGCTCGTGAAATAATCTGTTAGGTTTTTCTCTAGCAGTATTTGTTTTCGGTCTCACAGAAGGGTAAATTAAAACTTTAACCGCTTAACCGTCTTTCCCTGTGCAATCCGACTGTCTAATTGGTTGCAGTAAAAACGCGACTATCGATTCTCCACTTTTGACAAGTTAATAATCATAGTAACACACTTTATTATTTATTAATTTTAAAACATTAATAATGATGTACAGAACATAACACAGATGTAAACCATATAAACGTAAAATATATTTCGTATTCCTGTTACTTGTAAGAATGATCTATATAAAAAATATACTTGAATACAATATTCTTGGACACTTACAGTTCATGGACAGATTTTCAGAAGTGTAATGTCAACACTACTAGTTTTTCTTACATCGTTTAAAATGTACTGTTTTAAATATCTTTTTAACAATATATTTAAGAAGGAAGTTACGAGAAAAACTCAATAATATACCCAGAAGTTCGTGTTTCCAATGCCCTGTTGTGTAGTTGTCGATTCCAATGGTATTCACGGCACTTTTACTAAATTCATCACTAGAAACTATAAAATATCTTAGTGGTTCAAGGTATTTTTCAACAGATTTTACCATATTGGTCGAGACGAAATAAGGAACAAGACATTGAACGTGAACGTCATCTTTTCTGAATTCCCAAGAAATTGCTCTGCCGAATCGATCTGAAAATGCTTTGCAGGACGAATAAAGACTCGCTGCCGGGTCGGGATATTTCGAAGATGCGGACGATACAATAACTACAGCTCCACTTTGTTTTGCTAACATGGACGGAACAACTAAATCAATCATTCTTACTACGGCTCGAATGTGTAATTGTATCATGGCAATTACGTTTTCGTGGGTTTCTTCGAGAAAATGACACGGAAAATTACCACTAATACCAGCAGAAATAACCAAAATACCGACGTTCCTGTCTTCTAGTTGTCGCTTTATCTTGGTGTAAATGTTTCCGTTTTCAGTAAAATCAATTTGTACGTACTCACATTGAACTCGGTAGTTGTCTTGGATTTCTTTCTTGGTCTGTTTAAGAGTATCCATATTTCTGCCAACGATGAGGACGTTCATTCCACGTTGAGCCAGTTGTAAAGCGTAAGATTTTCCAATTCCCGAATTTCCACCGGTCACAACGGCCCATTCTCCATAATTTTTCAAATCAACAGCATAATATTTAGAAAGCGGAAAAATTACGAACAAACGTAATAATCGAAAAAGTTTATACAGTAAAATAAATGATGCTAAAATCCCAGTCGAAATTAAAATCATTTCGTATACATGTACGAATTTATCACTATCCATAGCTACTATGATTTTTTTACTATTTTCCCAATACTTTGAAATGAGTACACGTATATTATGTTGCATAAAAACGAATTTGACGTTAAATAAGCAGCAGCACCCACGAACCGTGACTTATTCCTGGTATCGTTAATTACACATAATTGTCAACATGGAAGCAAATATCCATTACTGGGAAAAATTTTGGCTGGTTTTTCTATTACAAATTTTATAATAAATAAACTATTTACAATATTATTTATTTATTATAAAAAGTTATTAATTTGCAAGTAAACAAGAATGTTATTTTCTTAATTGAATTTTTAATGTCTTTTTAGGGGCGCGTATTCCCTTGGATTCGCATGATTACGTCATTGTAAACGCTTGCGTAATTTAGATTTTTAATTTGATTTCCAGGTAAGCTATAATGTGCCGGTTATTTTCCTTGTTTTACCCGCAAACAGGAAAACGAATAAGCTAAACAATAGAAACTAAAATAACTATTATCTATTTTCTAGGCTTTCTCTATTAGAATAAAAAATTTTTAAATACAGTATTTTTAATTATAAATTGTTCATAAATATTACACTTTATATCACTTTATCATTTCACATTGTAGCTATACTTTCGTTAATGTGTAACTTTCCAGAGTCTGTTGTTTCCCTCTCGTATGGAAATTTAATTTCTCAAGTGGCGGAATGTGTAAAACCAAACAACACTGATAATTTGTCGTAGGGAGCCTCACCACGTGGAGCATTTTATCTTTACATCAGTACACAAATCAGCTTTCTAACACTCAGTAGAGTCGGTGTTTAAGCTTTGAGGCCATTTTTTACTGTTGTAAGATACTTTACAGAAAAATATAGATATTAGAATTCGTCTGTATACGTCCAGATCAGAATTATAATTAATTCGACAATTAAATTTGTAAATGGAATTGTCTAAAGTGTATATGAACTTTTATATTTAATAAAGTTTATTATGAAATTTAATTTTTAATTAAAGGTTCGATATTTATAAAAGTAAATATTACATTTACTTTTTAGATTAATATCACATTTTTAGATTTGTTAAAACGTTTTCTCACCTCTGGAGCGAAATTATTTAGTGTATTGAATTCGTGAATAACCATAAAAAGGCTTTGTCAGCAAGATTTAGTTGGTAGTAAGCAGGCAAATGTGTCGAATTAATATACGGTTCCATTAAACGGACTCCATTATATTCACTGTTGCTTTGTCGCTTGATAGTCCAACAATAATCCTTCAGCGTGGCTGGTCCCATCGTTTCTGGTAACAGAATTTTATTTCAGAAATGTGCTGATGGCACCGTTTCGCCTTTTTATCGCTCGCTTAAATATTCAGGAAATATGTCGAAAGATTAACTTTTAATGACGTGTGGCAACCTATTTCTAAACTATTAAACTATTTTCTACAGCATTANTTAATATCACATTTTTAGATTTGTTAAAACGTTTTCTCACCTCTTGAGCAAAATTATTTAGTGTACTGAATTCGTGAATAACCATGAAAATGCTTTGTCAGCGAGATTTAGTTGGTAGTAAGCAGGCAAATGTGTCGAATTAATATACGGTTCCATTAAACGGACTCCCTTATATTCACTGTTGCTTTGTCGTTTGATAGTCAAACAATAATCCTTCAGCATGGCTGGTCCCATCGTTTCTGGTAACAGAATTTTATTTCAGCAATGTGCTGATGGCACCGTTTCGCCTTTTTATCGCTCTCTTAAATATTCAGGAAATGTGTCGAAAGATTAACTTTTAATGACGTGTGGCAACCTATTTCTAAACTATTAAACTATTTTCTACAACATTAAACTATTATTATTAATGTTGTAAAAAAATTTAATATAACAGTTTATAACTCACTGCTGTTTCAACTATAAAATTCTTTAACTTAAATATTTCATTTTAAAGTAACTACTATATTAGGAATCGTTAAAATTTACAAATAATAAATTACTCAAAATTTTAGGAATTCAGGGTGTTTTTTTTATTCATAAAAGATAGGAATAAAAAACATTACGTACAGTGAAACTGCCATTAAAGGACACCTCTACTTAACGAACACCTCTACATTTTTACAATTCCCTAACCTACAAATAAGACAAGTTTAAGTTGACAATGACCACTTAACGTCATACATATTAATATTCTCTATATCACTTCATGTACGCCAAGATCAAGAAAATGTTAATGGAGAACACATAACCATGAAGTAGCCTTTAGATAGGTTTGTGGCAAGTCGGTCGTGCCAGGAATGAACTAGTCAACAATTTAGCAAAGAAAGCTGATAAATCTTCGCTTGGTCCGTTCTAAACCAGTGTACGAAAATCTAAGATTAGAGAATGGATCAGAGACATTACTCATGTATAGTGGCAGGATGCCTGGGAGAAGGGCCATACCGGAAGGACCACATTTGGTTTTATCCCAGACATAAAGAACGTCTAAGGTGGAGGCTTTACAAGCTTTACAATTACCCAAACTCTGACAGTGCATGATAACTTTCACGTGTACCTCCACCTTTTTAAAATTAGAAACAACAACACATATCCGTGAGACGGAATCACTGTCCAGGACACCTACACCTGATTTTTGACTGTAGCAATTTGACAGACAAAGACAAAACTTCATCGATGCGGTACTAACTCAGGGATTTAACTGGGCGTGACAGATATCGAACCTAGTGAAGAATGAAACCATCTTCAAGAAACAGCAACAATTTTTTCAAAACGTGGAAGTCTTTACGAACTTTGACAGAAGGTGACCACTACCTTGTAACAGGCTTATACAAATCAAGAATATCGTGTCACAAACACATCTTTCCATCTGTAAATTAACTTAAACCTGTGTTCTTTGGCCAAGAGAGCCTTGTATATATATGTCTGTTTGCCTATTGTACGGTACAACCTCATGTTCTGCGCGACTGCTTCATTGGGATGGGCGGCGACTGCTTCGTTGGGCCGTCAGTTCCGATATTAACGGTAGAGAGTGGCCAGGAGGTCAAAGTATCACGGAAAAGCGTCGCGGTCGCCACTGACAGCGTGCAAACTGACAAAGTTCTCATTTAGTAAAGGATTGATGATAAACAATGACGTTAGTTGTCAAAATATGTATGATGAAATCGAGAAAAGATTTTTGTAAAAGTCCGAGTTCTCACAAAATTAAGCTTGTTTTTATTTTCTCGGCTATGTTATATATAACAGAGGAAAAGTATGGAGATCGGTGAAAAAATTATTCACCCAATATCTTTAAATTTTTTGGGTCGGGACCTTGAAACGTCGAGAAATACAAAACCACTGGGATTCTTTCTGTATGTATGGATGTTACTGTGTGTGAGAAGCACGAATTTATTCACCCACTTTAAAGCTTAAGCACCTTTCGTCGAAAATTTCNTTTACATCCTTGCTGGCTCAATATATCCGACTTAACGAACAAATATTACTAACAAAAGGTTATGGGCCCAGAAATGTCTTCCCAGGACCAGATTATGTCTTCCAAATAACCAAGGACAGTTATAGTTTTTTGTTCGATTTGGTACTGGATTTATCTGAGATTTGGTGGGATCCGATAGACAACGTGCGAGATGGAGATATGTTCACAAAGGAAGGTTTCGTCAACTTTCAAAAACTGGACGGTTCATCCAATTTATCATCGTGGCAATTCAACGTGAAAATGCTGTTGATGAAGGAAGATCTGTGGGCAGCGATCGAGACGCCAGTAACAGATAGAGAACCTATGGCAAAGGAAAAAAGTTGTGATCGAAGGGCGTTAGGAACGATAGCCCTGACAGTTGGAAACCATGTTAAAGTCGATATCCAACACTGTACAAATGCAAAGGCAGCATGGGATACAATAGCAAATCTCTACGAAGATAAGAGTATTCTGAGAAGGCTGCAAATAAAAAGGGAACTTTAATCCATGGATTTTAACACATGTTCAGGTATGGCTGCTTATATTAACAAAATACAAACCCTCATTGACCAGTTGAGGAAAATCGGTTGTGTAATCGATGATCAGGAGCATGCCGAATTATTATTAATGCGTTTACCGGAGGAATANGGATTGATGATAAACAATGACGTTAGTTGTCAAAATATGTATGATGAAATCGAGAAAAGATTTTTGTAAAAGTCCGAGTTCTCACAAAATTAAGCTTGTTTTTATTTTCTCGGCTATGTTATATATAACAGAGGAAAAGTATGGAGATCGGTGAAAAAATTATTCACCCAATATCTTTAAATTTTTTGGGTCGGGACCTTGAAACGTCGAGAAATACAAAACCACTGGGATTCTTTCTGTATGTATGGATGTTACTGTGTGTGAGAAGCACGAATTTATTCACCCACTTTAAAGCTTAAGCACCTTTCGTCGAAAATTTCTGAAATTTTCGACGAAATCCTTTGCACTCCAGGTAATGGAGTGCAAAGGACCACAATCATTACAAATTCCTCTTTGAATTTTCAAAAATACGGATAACATTAGAATAAATGAATGATTTGACATTTCTAATATTTTATTTATTAAGAAAAAAAGCATTATTTTAACTTAAAAAACTTAAGGTAATCCTCTTTCTAATGAATATTATTTTAATAAAATAATCCTTTCTGAAATATTTCAAACCGATTATTTTTACGTAACATGTGACGTAAAAATATGACGGGATCATAATACGTTACAATATATTCTAACAATAGGTAACGAATTGTTAAAATGTATTGTTGGCTTTTTGCATTATAAGTGACTATTGTTAACTCTTTGTCATTGTGTCCTGCATCTTTATGGCCCGGTCAGACGAAGACAGGAGATCCGACGAAAGGCGGAGAAGGCTCACTGAGTCCCGCATCTTTAAGGCCAGCTCGAGTAAAGACAAAAGACGGTGAAGCATACAGGGCTCTCTCTGTCCCGTTTCTTTAACTTCTCTGTCCCGCTCGAGTGAAGAGGCCGACCGGAGTTTGAGCGGACTTTCTGTCTCTCGCTGTATTAAAGTTTCGTTTGTAAAGATTTTATCACCATAATACTTGTCACATAACCTAATTTGTCTGTATTTTTAATGAATTAAAACGGTATTGCTGTTCTTTAAAAAGCATCAGGTTACAATAATAGTTATTTAAATTAATTTGCTTTTGTGTAAATGGAAATTATTAAGTCGTGATTCGCATTTAAACTGACGTGATAATAGCCGGACATTAGGCAGGTTTCTAAATGCTATTTGTAAGTTGAAATAATTTCAAATAAATATGGACAATTATACATTTTGGATTTAAAGAAAATTTTATTTCAAATGAAAAAACTTACTGTTATGCATATATAATTTCCCTTATGAATATATTTTACTACTGTGTACGTTTTATATATTACAATAGATTAATTATACGAGTTTTCTAAACAGGTTTTAATTTCGACATATACATTTATTGTTCTTGCGCTTTGTTTTTAAATAATTTACTTAATAACCTTTTAAAATTTATGCGGTCCACCGTTGAAAATCACCGTCTATACCAGTGATTTTCAACCGGTGTGTCGCGAAAATTTACCAAGTTATTTTGTCTAAATCGAAAGAAGACAGAATCATATTAATGGGCAGAAAAAATCTGTTTATTTGTCTTAAAGAAATTAAAGTCTTCACAAATATATATTTTAAAATTAATTTAAGAATTTTTGTTTTTATTCAAAACACAATACCAAACAGACCATGAAATTTATAATATCCCAAACGATTTTGGTCTATTTATAAAAGTGCGCATTCGTCATAAAAACAAAATAAGTATAAATTACAGATGAAAATAAAAACTAAATAACTTCGTAAAGAAGGTGGCTAGGGCCTTACTTATATAGTTAATATGTATAACAAACAAATTATAGGAAATAATTTCCTATTCGGTTTTTATTAATGTTATGAAAACTCGGCAAACGCGCGTAGCCAGCCCGTTGACCCACGATCAAATAACGGCGTTTCGTTGTTTTATTCACTGGCAACTGTTGAATAAATGTGAAAGAAATACAGTACATTTTAGAAATAATTTTAATTCTTTCAGCCGGGTGAAGTTAGTGACAGAAAATAATTTCATTTGAAGCCACGGAACCATCGTCAAGGTCCCACCCTTCTCCTTGGGTTTTTTGTTTGTCCAGAATCCCCGCAATGTCTAGGCAGCATCCACATTACAGGAAAAACTGGAACCGCTTCATTTCCACAACAAAAATGGTTATAATTGATTCGGAATCGTTCTCTAAAACTATTATTACGCATTGGAATGATGCATCATACCAGCAACGCAATACCTGAAACACCGTACCTAAAATAAAAGTAAAATCGTAAGTAATCAAGTAGCAATGCGCTAATTATGGACACATACTTCCCTTTTGGGCTACTTGAAACCTGAAAATGAAAAGATTTCACATTAATAATAACTCTTGCAATTATCAAAAATTGGATTTACACTTATCTTTTCGTTATGAAGGCATCGCCTATCTTAAACTTTAAATAATAAAAAAAGGTCCTTGTAAAATGAATAGTTCGTATCAAACATTAAACTTGGAGATGAATTTTTCACAATAAAATATTTTTAACAAAGGAGATTCATTCTTGCTTCATATTTATTTCTAAAGCATTGTTTGAATTCAAGTGTTTTTCTAGTTACGCGGTTTTTTAAATAAAATTACTTAAATGTCACATTTACATAAATAAATTAAAATGAATATAATATAAAATATTAAAATATAATTTTATTTCTCGAAACATGTATACGAATGCACATACTTATAAGCTATAAAAAAGAATAAAAAATTTATGATTTTTTTTTAAGCATGTGTAAAACTGTACAGTGCACCCCCTATAACACAGGTTATATAAAACGGATTTGTGTAACACGGCGAAAAAATTGCGATCGTATTCGTATAAACACGCTAAAAAAGACTCGTATAATACGGTAAAACGTCATCGCCGACTCGTGTCGCGACAGGATTGGTCGAATCTAGACTAATAGCGGATATTGCACAAACCGTTGAGTTTAAACGAGCAGCAGATCTACTAAAAACCATTTATTATTTAACGTCCATAGAAATTATATTTATATTAATGATGTCTCCGAAGTTCAGCGAATTTTTTTGCAAAAATAAATAATTTATTAGAAAACACGCGCCCGCCGTTCGATGAGCCGCTCCACGACGAAAACAAGCTTAAGCAATGACGTCGTCGAACGGTGCACACTCGGTAAGTAATCCTACAATTTTTTTGTTTATATCATAGTTTATATGGATTATTCCCCAAAAATTATACATATTTTGGAAATGTTGAGTCAATTAGTCTAGAATCAATTAATATTATGGAAAAAAACCTTTCAAACAGCCGTAGTCCGTAAACTTGACACGTGCCAGTCTGTGATTGGCGCATGTATCTAAAAGACTCGTAAAACACGGAATTCACATAAAACGGAACGTATCTACCGTGTTATAGGGAGTCTACTGTATATTGTTCATGAGCGATCACGCGATAAACCAATAATTTTTCCAAATATGTAAATTTAGCTTTAATTTTTTTCCAAATACTTAAATTTGCTGTCTTGTTTAGACCCGTCAATGAAAATGAACATATCGTAGGGGATATTCAGTGGTGTGAGAAAGTCATATATAGTAGGGTCATACTGCAACTTGTAGTTACCACTCTTCTTCCTTTAGATGCTATATTCGTCAATGTAAGTATATTACTGTTCAAGAAATTTGGTAGGGTCTTTGTCTTGTGTATGGAGGTCTGTCTGTCTATCGAGTTTGTCTTGTGGACGAGGTTCCGGAGCCATGGCCGCCTTATCCGTCAGATGAATGGGTATGAGGCCTGCGATGACAAGTAGAGTCGTATCAGGGGCCGTGCAATAAGCCCGATAAATCCTATGAGCAGCCAGTCATTCGACTTTCAGAATCTCACTGCAGATATATTGATTAATTAATTCACATATGTAGAAGTGCTGTGAAATCCTTTTATTCCGCAGCCTGGACGAAATCACGACACATTGCATGGCAGGTGGCAGGGTTCTTCCCTGCAATTTATACAATAAGTGGACACAGTATGCACGTTTCATAAATTTGTAATACAGGATCTTCCCACACTCCCGGTTATGGCACCCGAGTGTTCTCATTGGTGATTCAAAAATCTTACAGTAGCATTCTGTGGTATTGCAGTTTCTTGCAGTTTCTTCACGTTGTACAGTTCAAACGCAATGTACTTTATTTCAATTAAAGTGGCTGATATTATTTTTTAAACAATTAAAAATTCAAATAAACTAAGTAATCTTCCTTTCCGTCATATCTAATACTAATAATACCGATATTTGTTTAGTACTGGACCCGAGATATGTTCATAAATTTTGTTATAAATTTTCCAGGCAATTATTTTTTGTGTACCAGATTGCATCTTTGTAGTGTCCAGTTCGAATAATAAAGAAACTGTGAGGATATTGAGGGTTGTCAAAAATTGCATTACAGGAGTTTAGGGTAGGAAAGACCCTGGCACCAGGTGTGTTATCACACACACCTCGGATTTAGACAAGAAAAAAACAAAAAGGCAGATATTTAAGGCGCGAGAGTAAAAGTCACTCCGAAGTCTAGGAATGAGCCTCTCAGGAGGATGAATGCAAAATCAAGTAAACTAACTTACGAATAAATGGAGAAAATTTATTATCTTAACATTTGAACTTAGTTGAAATTAATAGTAAGTACAAAATCTGTTTTAAGAAGTTAGCTTATTTCTATTTGTAAAACGCAGATACCTTGCAGTGGTATCAGAATCTTGCGACTCACAACATGCCAGGAAAAAAGTTGTCTTTTCTTCTAGGAGTTACCTTCCTTATCTTTTCCTTCTCTTCTTTCTGCTTTCTTTTTTTTCTCTCCTTTTCTTTCACTTTTTCTTTCTTTTTTGTTCTCCTTCATTTTCTCTCCTAAAATTCCATAAGTTTTAAAAATTCGTAGAAAAAAAAATTTTTTATTTTTTTCTTCCATTTTCTCTCCTTCACTTTCACCTTTTTGTCTTCTTTTTCCTTTCGCTCAGTTTCTCACTAAATCTCTGATTTTCGTCATTCCCTTTTATTCTATTCTTCGTTTTATGATTTTGTTCGGGAGGAAGTTGAGGTAATTTCCGATAAGCATGATCGGTCATCATTTAGTACTTCTATCTTGTGTATTAAGAATTATATACGTACACGTAACATGAATAGAGTACCATCTGTCATCTAACACTATTGAAAACGGAGGAAACGACGGTCATAACCCTTCATCTTTTCCATCGCATGTTTGTGAGATTTATAACAATTAATGAATAACTTCTTTTATCTTAATTCGTTTCTGGAACATATTTTTAATCCGTATTGCTAAAAATTTAGAAGGGGAGTCCCTAAAGTCGGAAAAATAGGCAAAATTCCTTTACAACGTTGCCTGATAAACATAAACAATCCCGGTGTCGCATTCACACAAACATCGAGATGTGGGTGTGTTATTGCGACACCGGGCAAAGGGCGTCCTGTCTGGCAGTTAAAATTTGTTCGTTTCACAACCAAAGAAAACAAAAAAGGGATATAAAATACATATATATCTTAAAATACAATAAACTGGTTAAGATTAAAATTATAATGTTAATAATAGAATACATATAAACAGGTCTATAATAATAACCAAAATTTTGCGGAAATGATGGGGCCTCACAAAACATAATAAAAACTTCTAATATTTGTATGTTTGTTATGATTTATTTGTATTTGAATTTGAACACTTGAAAAAGGCTAATGACAACAGTGTCGTAAATAAATTAAAACTAAATTAAAATAAAATTAATAACATTAATTGTTTATTTTAATATTTTCATACATCAATATCAAGCAAGAAATATCATAATATCTTATTATTTCTAAAGTCAAATTTTACATTCAAGTTTTCGAGCGAAATTTGGTTCCAAAATACACTCCTTACAATTAAAACACAAGTTGAGTGCTTAAACTAGGAAGTATATGAAGCTAAAGAAAACAATATACCGTTCGCGTTGTGAATACAAAATTTGTCACATAAATACGTGAAATTTTATACAAAATTCTCCTAATTAATTAGATATATAGTTGTACTATTGTATAAAAATAGTCATTCTAATAAATTCAAAAAGATACTCGAATTTTAAAATCAGACTTCTACTGTCTTCAGTAGTATAATCACAACTAACTCCTACATAGAGAAATACAATATATACAAGAAATTTCTACAATAATATTTTCTGGCTGAAAGGCCCATTATCATAAAATCAAACATATTAAAAACATTGTTTAGAACACAAAACATAATGTATCATTCGATCTAACAAATTTGGAACGTAACAATCGAACATTATTATTTTCAAATATTAGATTTCAATTCAAATACTTCATTAATGACATTCGAAAATTTTCTTATTTTATAAATAAATCAAATAAAGTAAATTAAAACAAGTTAAAATATGGTATTAACAAATTACAAGAAATTACTATACAATGTGTTTTCTCAAATGTCTTAAAAACATTTGAACTTTGCCTTCTAAAGTGGATTCACCATATTGACCATTTACGAAAGAAAGTCTTTAGATTCCTCAAACCATATACTGAAGTCTTCACTGACGAATTGGCTGTCATATCGATTACAATACGAACAGAATCATTTAAAATAAATTTCGATAGTGTTCGGAATTACAGCTGAATACACCGAATTCGTAGGTATATCTACAGTAAAATTTATATAATTTCAAACAGTACAGTAGACCTCCCCTATAACACGGTAGATTGTAAAATCTAAGTGACTCTTACAACACGGAATTATCTACCGTGTTACAGAGGGTCTACTGTATCAATATTCCGATTGTTTCTAAATATTGCTTTCGTTCACAAAGTGAAATGATGTGCATTTTGTGGGCTTACTCGTCTTTCCCAATTGCATAAATGCATTGAGAATAGAATAGAAACTACTCAACATCTAAAAGTGAAAATAACAAACTGTATTATAAATAAACAATTACAAAATATCTTAATGTAAACAAACCATACTTTAATCGGAAAATTACGTTTGACTCGAAAAAATCCACCCACAGATATTCCAATCGGAATTTTCCCGAATCTCTTCATGAAATCCAGCATCTAATTAAGAAACAATTTATAAAATATTAAACCATCATAAAGTCCAGATGTACAAAATTTATCTTACCTTTAATTTGAATACAAGAGAAAATCTCGATGCAAAAAATCTGTCGATTTTGTTGAAATTTCCATAAAGCTGAATTAAATAGTAATTAATTTTCAAAGCGTAAATAATAGTCTATAATACAGATATTAAAGAAGCCTTACCGAAGATGTCAATCTGGACAAACCAAAGGCAATTATTATTTATTGATATATGAGGTACAGGATGGTGATCAATGCACCTATCTCGAATTCTTCGGGTAAATTGTAAAAAGCAACTAGTGTTATAAGGATACTAAATGCATACAAACTATAGCAATACGTTATAGCAAACAGCATTTCGAATTTATCGTTAAGAAGCTGAATGTCTTCCATTAATTCCGTATATTCTACAATAATATTTTGAATGGAATATTCAAGATTACTTTTTTCCTGAGTAATTTTATCGAGTCTAGTTGACAATGCGGTAAATCCACGATAAAGAATATAAAAACAAATAAAAAGAAAAAACGATATATAAGTAGTCTGTCCAATTAGAAGAATAAATAATACTGCCAAGTCTATATTACAGAGCAAATATTCAATTTCGGTTGCTTTTTTCATGGTTAGATATAAAAATAAATCTAAGAGAAGCAGAGGTATTATTTGCAGCAAAACTATAACTACCAACAACATACAATAGCGGAATTCTATTAAGGTGGTTGAATCTTTATCTGTTTCATACGAATATTTATTACTTGGAAACTCTAAACTGACTCGCTTGAGAAAAGTAAACTGCAGAGTCCAAATTGTTATCATTCCAATGATAAATACTTGAATAATAAACTTGAAATCGAGGAAAACATTAAAGAAATCTCCACACATAAATTTTTCAGAAAATATCGTCGTGAGGAAAGCAAAATTATTTAGGAGAAGAAAAACTTCGATAAAATTTGAATATAATTCGAAATGTTTAATTTGAGATTTCTTAGAGTATCGATTTCTAAGCATGTTTAATCCCACAGTTTGTGCTGATGCATTTAAGGAAAGAAAAAGAATTTCACTTTCAATTTGTTTTACTTCCATTTTGATTCCTATATACTACTATTATAAATACGTATAATTTTTATTCATAAATATGTTAATAAAACTTTTAATTTAGTGGTGTTCAACGGGAGAGCAAACTACGGTGCAACCCGAGTAGCGATATAAGTAGTTTTTACGTGTATTAATAATAGTACGAACAATACAATAACTGTATATTGATAAAGAAGTTAGTGTTCCTTAAAAAAA